>NW_009607906.1:48801-57467 GCF_000690535.1 Cariama cristata
ACTGTTGCAGTGGTGATATTCCAAGTGATGGTTTTGGTTTGTTTCAACATTTAATGGCGATATTTAAAGGACGTTGTACTATCTGAGCTTTATAGGAAGGCAACAGAATATGGTTTTCTTTCCACCCCTGCTATAGAATTTCAAATTTATAGCAAAGGAAGGTGTCAGTGAGTGGCAAAAGTGGGTCTGGTCCAAAACAGAAGGCAAACTGGGGCTGAGAGGGGCACAGCACAAGCAGGGTTGTGCCTGCCTGACAAGGCACAGTCCCCAGCTATGCGAACAGGGCAGAGCTGGTGACACTAACAAGTCAGGGCAAATGGTGTACTCAAAGGGCCCTGCCAGAAGGTGTTGGGTAGCAATTAAAGAGATTCTAGGTTATGACTAGTTTTTTCTGACTGGTCTCTGTTTGCAAGGAATCCATGTGCCACAGACATTTCTTTACTACTTTTTCTTCTCTCTGAGAGAAATCTTTAAGACTACTTCAGTTGGACTAGATTGTCATTGTAGGCCCCTTTCAACTGCCTGACCAAAAGTTAGAGCATGTTAGGGATGTTGTCCAAATGCCTCTAAAACACTGACAAGCTTGGGGCATTGACCACCTCTCTAGGAAGCCTATTCCAGTGTTTGACCACTCTCTGTAGAGAAAAGCTTCCTGACGTCAAGTCTGAGCCTCCCTGATGCAGCTTTCAACCATTCCCAAATATTTAATTTTAATTAAATTAATATAATGGTAATTAATATCTCAACATTTTATTGGTGCAACTTAAGTGGCTGGATGGGAGATTTGCCATATCACTCACTCATGCAGTGAAATCAATAGCTGCAATACTAACTCAATGCACTTCTTTTCTTGGACATTTCTCTGAAATCATGAGTTGATGTAATTTTGGTGTTTTCCTCCTTGTTTTGGTACACTTGACTTCAACAGTATTTACCAGTGAGGCAGAGGTCTCAAAGACATTAAGATCCTTTGTCTTTTAAAAGTAAAAGTGATGGCAGAGAAAAGTTCTCTCATCTTCTTCCCAGTGCGCACACACTGGGAGAAACCACAGACTGATTAGGAGACTTCTCATTTTACAATGCCTGTATTTTTTCAAGGTCCATTTCATATCCCAAGCCAACAGGATACGCAGCAATAATGTAGGTAGCCTATACTCCAGACTGTTGTGTTAACCTTAAATTTATTTATTTCATTATGAAGGGAAAGTCAAATTGTATCCATGCCCTTAGGGATTTATGGTTTTTTTCTACCATTTGAAAATTTTGTGGCAACCAGCTTCCACCATCTGCTTTTGCTTATTTTAACTAATCAACAGGGAGATGTTGCAGTAGACTCCAACAGAATAATCAATAAAGGAGCCTAGATGGTCAGCCATGTGTCATGCTGGCTAAGAGCCAATTTCTCTCCTTATTAACACAGTAGTCTTTGGATTTTGTGTTAATCCCCCTTGAGAGCTAGCTAGATGAACTTGTTTTGGGGAAGAGTTTGTGAGGATACTGATTTTTGCTGAAACTGTTCTCAGGGAAAAGTAACTACTGTGAGAGCAGTTGTTTAGCAGACTTCTGAGTTGGGAGCAAGCGTCCTGTATTGTCATAGAAGGTACCTTTTTTATCCCAGTCATGACTCCTAGATTAGACAATGTTGAGGCTTGATGTGCACTGAAATTGTTCAAAAACTGAACCTGATATAAATTGCAGTAAACTTTAATGCATCAAAATAATTGCTTAATCAATACTAGTTCCTTTGATATCTTTTAAACAGCATTAATCACCATTAATTCATTTGGTATTAACGCAAATGTCGCAAGTGCTTCAATTGGATTTCTGCTGTAACTGAAGATTAATTACTTTGACTAGACATTTGTGCTATGCATGCATATAGAAACAATGAAAATAATGAAGTGAGGAGTGGAACAATACTTTCATGTAACAGTAAGACAGTTTTTGCTTTAGGAGTTAGACATTGTTAATAAAGATGTATGCGTTTTGCAGATGCGGTTGGAAAATTTATCTTCATGTAAGCATGTAGCAAATATCTAATCCCATCTCTTGTTACTGTGATGGTGTCGCTGTTGAGATATTCATTCTTTACATTTACATAACACACTTCCGGAAAATCTATATATTCATTATATCTTCCAATTACATTAATGTTATTGAATATTTTACCTATCTTTTATGTGCCTTAGATGGGTACCTAGTAATAACAACTGTATTTAAGATTCCAGAATGCTGGGTACCAAATCCAAAAATATTATTTCCTGAGTTTGCCTGATCAGAGGTATGTCAGCTGAATAGCATTTCATTAAAAGAAAAAAGGTTTTAAGAACATTATGATACCTGGACATAATAAGTCAGATTTTTGAAAATCATCTGAAAACATTTTCAAATTTTAGATACTGAAGTGGTAAAACCTCTGTGGCTGTATACATACACAAAATTTTAAAAGTGCTTTGTGAACAGTCATACAATTTCTGTGGATAGAAAACATTGCTCCAAAATACTTAGACTACCTTTGTAAGCAGACTAGACTTTATGGTAATTGCAACATTTTTCCTTAAAGATTATAATTCCAGATACTGTTTAACTTCATTATTAATTTCATTTAGAACTGCTATGAAACTGAAAGCTTTTGTTTAGTATTCAGGATAATATGAAAGGTCCAACAGAAAAGTCATTCTATGAAAAATATTGGGTTTTAAATGGCATCATATATCAAAATTTGTATTTAATTTTTAAGTTTCCAACAAATCCGCTTTGCCTAATTCTAGCTTGATATTGCTTTTCATCTAGCTGGATCTTTCAGTGACATTTGGTGCTATAATTAAGTGATCCTTCTTGATCGGACTTTTCTGATCCTCTATCACACAGCTTGAAACCTGATTTGATTCCTACCTATCACGTCTCTCCCAAATGTTTTTGTTCATGTTTCTATCTGATCAAGTCTTTGTCTTTCACTATGACATTCAGTTTACTACTATTTTCTGAATTCATCCCATTCTTTTTCCACATTATAATTCCTAAACTCAAATCTAAAAATCTTGTTTCTTGGCTATTTCTTCCATAATAGTAATTTCAAGTATTTTTTCATGAGCAGCATAAGTAAGAAGCCCAAGCTAATATTAACTTGCAGAACTTCACCTCTTTCAACTTTGGAAATGTAGACAATTGAAGTTGGTCTGGAAAGTAAAATAGAGATTCTATGAAGAATAGCACATAAGAAAGACAAAACATAGTCAGAATTTAAAATGAGGTAGTTCTAGAGGGCTTAATTGATTTCAGATTGTGTTGTGATTGTTTTATCCTAAGTGCATTTGCTACTTGAATTGCTTCAATACTTTGGAAAAGCATTTTCCTTGTGATGTTAGAATATTGTTGTATCAGACCACCACAAACACTTTAAAGTTAAATACCTGCACTGATTTGGTTTGACAACACTCCTTTTTTTTTTATGTTCCCTCTCTATACATATTGAGCACAAGAATTTTGTGGCAAAAATGTTTTAGAAAATTAGCAGTTTTCATGGACTGCTAGAAGATACTCATGATGATCAAATTCTGAACTTGTAAATATTCATCCTGAAAACCTGATTTTTAAGGGCTCCAATCAGACAAACATCCTGTGTAATTCCTGTATCTAATCAAAGTTAACCAACACAGCCTGAATTTCAAATGTCAAATGTTTGCAATAGGCAAACAAGACACAATTCTTCATCTGTGCACATTCAAAGAATCTGTGTGGATCTAACAAGTTATAAAAAAGTGATACTCTTCACAGTATTTACTGAGCTCTTGTGAGCAATGTGGATGGGTGTAATACCAGGTTTCTGGTGTTTTTTTAATTGATTAATATCGCATTAACAGTTTTTCTTAACACTTCTTGTTAACAGTTTCTAGTAAAGGATATTATGCTGATGGACCCAAGTACAAGAAAAGGAAAATCTTTCTCTTGTAAAGTTTTGTCAGTTCTCCATGATTTGGTTAATCACCCTTTCCAGTCTTTTCAAACATTGTTTTTCATCTGATGAATTGAAATTTTAAGGTACTGGTGTATTTTAAGTGGTTTGGTTTTTTCCTCCTCATTTCAGTTTAGCTACCTTAGTTTATCTGCATTATTCCTACAGTGCTTACAGTCTAATTTTGATGTCAGCCTATATCATTATTACACCACCCCTTAAATCTCTCTATTGTCTCTTGTTAAAACACCCCATTGATATAAAGATCTTGTTACTTACCAGAGTATGTTCTGATTCTCTGACCTCTTCACACTCCTTGGTGGTGACTTCAGTTAATTGCATGCTTATCAGATGATAATGTGGTAGCACTAAAATGAATTAGCATGTAATTACTGTTGTTCCCAAGGGAGATAGGGTACTTAAAACAGTGCATGTTATTTCATGGAAAGCATGAAGCAGTGTATTTCCACTGGTATACTCAGATAGCCACAGCTCTTGCCTTCTACACTGTGTCCATGGTACAAATACTAGAGGTCATTTGTAAGTAGCTTATCAACATCTGCTTTCCATCTTAGGTTATTCATGTCAATTTCAAAATCTTTAATTTTTACAAGTATGTAATAAAGTGATTTCATATGATCTCATTTGGGTAGTCTTATTCCTATTGGCATTTGTTTACCATAAATATGAACAAGATTGAACATTATAGACCCTGATAATGAGTTGCTAGAAAATTATTTTAATTAATCAAAATTGATTCAATTTAAATATGAAACAATACTCAAATACTAATGTTTCAGCAATGTTTCAGATCTTGAGCTATGAATATGAGGCTGTTATGAGCAGAGAAATGCTTAACTTAATTACATCTCATTTGTTCATCTGAATAATCTACCTTTTGGGAGTCCTAGTGTCAAGGTGTTCTTATACAGAACTAGTTGAATGGATTTTTTTTTGTCTCAAAAGTTGTCTGCTTACCTCTGCACTGGAGGATCTGCACACCAAAGCAGGAAACTAAATGTAAAAACAGTTTGTGATTTAGGATTGATTCATTTTCTAAGTATCACATTTTACTGCTTAGAACTGTTTTCTCAAGAATATTTCTTTATTTCAGTTGATGACAGCATTTAGGAATTAAAAATGCACATAAACTGAAAAATTACATGATAAGGAATAGCTCTAACCCAACTGCCTTCTTTTTGAGATGAAGTCCATAGAGTCATGACAGTAGGTTCTATAACAAGGGGTAAAGAATAAAAAAAGTGAGCAACAAAAAAGACTTTACTTGCATTACCCTGTGTATGTGTATACAAATGTATACAAAATGAGTTGATGACTTTCAGAAGCTTGATATTCCCAGATTACAGATTCTTCTAGGGTGCATTAATTTATCTGATGATGACTTTACTGTTTAGAATCTATGGTTTTAAAACAGAAGTCACAACTGATTTTCTCTGATTTGAGGTTTTTTCCTATATCTCTTTTCCTGCTTTTTTGAAAGAAAATATTTTTCTGGTTTTTATGGCACTTTGTTGTTTATTTCACAGCTCTTCCCATATTCTTCCTCTTCCCTACCTTGCCATGTTTAGGAGGCCTATTCCTTTTTTTTCTCTTGCATGTCATTATAAACACATGCTTATGAAAGTGTTACAGATTTTACTTTTCACAAAGTGTATTTTTTATTATTTACAGTCTCCACAGCATAATGGTTTACGTTTATCCTCTCATAACAAATGCTGGGCAAGTTACACTGTTCTACTCCTAAAATTTATAGAAGGTCTGAGAAGAATGATGATGTTTGCATATCAAAAGCAACTGGAAACAAGCCCATAAAAGCATCTAGTTTTCAGAGATTCTTAACATTGAAAAAAATGAGGAGAAAATGGTAAATATTAGGCTTTTTTGGCGTAGATCTGGAGATAAATACAAAGGCATGTAGAGAGCTCTGAAACAAAAATGCTTCACAGAAGGGAAAGTGGGCACTAAGCTACTATTTTTTCCCCTCCTAGAACAAAAGAATTAACTAGTTGAGAAAATAATTCTGCATTACTTTTGTGGAAAAAGTTTGAAGTTTATGGAGACTCAGGACACAGTGCTTCAATCTCTTCCACTGTAAAATTAAACTTGAAATAGTAACATAAATTTTGCATTTTTCCTTATTTCATCAAATCAAAATTAACTTTTCTTTTAGAAAAGTTTGGCAACCTGACGGTATTTTGCAGTTGACTTGGAAGAACCACTTCCAAGTTAGTTGCTCTTATTTTGATTATTGTCAGAGATCTTGGAATCCTTGCAGAGTTCTTGGGCAGCAGGCTTTTGACAGCTCTAGGAAAATAATTATTGGCAAAGCTAGTAAAGAATTTTGAAAATCAAAGAGGGTGAGGGTTTTAAGCAATAAAACGTTTGTATGTTTTAATAGATCCAAGCTTGCTGGATAAGAGCTAAGGGCTTAAATAAAATTTTTAGCATACTGATACAAGTTCTCAAGCTCTGTTCTTTATCTGGGATTCATTGGTTTTGTACCAGTTTATATCCACAAGTACTATTACCCAATTGATGCTGTAGTCAGTATTGATAAAGTGGATATTATAAGGTTGGGGTCTCTGCTCAAGTCCAGTGCTGTAGAAGTCATTCACAAACAGGCCATGTCATGGCTACGAGAGCATTTTTTTCATGCTAACTCTGCAGCATGGGAAGTAAATAAGTAAAACTTACACTAGCCAAGGTCCAACTGAACAGTAGGTGTTACTTCAAGTACCATTGAAGTTCATGCTGTGGGTTACACCATAAGAAGAAATATTAATATAAGCCCTGTACACCAATGCACACAGCATGGGGAATAAACAGAAAGAATTAGAGGTCTGTGTGCAGTTGCAGGGCCATGATCTCACTGCAGTTACTGAAACATGGTGGCATAGCTTGAACGGCTGGAATCCTGTCTTGGATGGCTATGTCCTTTTTAGGAAGGACAGGTCAGCAAGACAAGGTGGTGGATTTGCTGTCTTTCATAAACAGCTGGAATGTATTGAGCTCTGCCTAGGAGTGGATGAAGAATGAGTCAAGAGCTTCTGGGCAAGTATTAATGGGCATGCTAATATGGGTGACACTGGGTGCTTACTACAGGCCACCTGATCAGGATAAGGAAGTTGAAGAAACCTTCTACAGACAGATGAAAGTAGCCTCACAATCACAGGCCATGGTTGTCACGGCCACCCTGATATCTGCTGGAAAGATAACAGCTAGGCATACAGAGTCCAAGAGGTTCCTGGAGAGCATTGATGATAACTTTGAGACAGGTGGTGGAGCAGCCAATGAGGAGAGGTGTTCTGATGGACCTTGTACTAACAAACAAAGAGGGACTGGTTGGGGATGTGAAGGTTGGGGGTAGCCTTGGCTACAGTGGATGGTGGATTTCAGGATTCTGTGTGGAGGAAGCAGGGCAATAAGTAGGATTACAACCCTGGACTTCAGGAAAGCTGACTTTGGACTCTTCAGGGACCTACTTGGAAGGATCTCATGGGGTAGGGCTGTGTGTCCAAGAGAGCTGGTTAATATTCAAGTACCACTTCCTCCAAGCTCAATATAGATGCATCCCTGTGAGTAAGAAATGAAGCAAAGGGAGCAGGAGACCTGTGTGAATGAACAAGGAGCTTCTGGCAAAACTCAAATGGAATAAGAAAGTCTATGGAATATGGAAAAAAGACAGGCCACTTGGGAGGAATATAGAACATTGTCACAGTATGCAGGGATGTAACAAGGAAGGCTAATGTCACCTTGGAATTGAGTCTAACAAGGGATGTCAAGGACATCAAGAAGAGCTTCTTCAAGTACATCAGTAGCAAAAGGAAGACTAGGGAAAACATGGGCCTGCTGTTGACTGAGGTGGGTGCCCTGGTGTTGGAGGATACACAGAAGGTGGAGTTATTGAAGGCCTTCTTTACTCCAGTCTTTACTGCTAAGGCAGGCCCTCAGGAATCCCAGATCCTGGAGGTAAGAAAGTAAACCTAGAGAAGGGGAGACTTTCATTTGGTTGAAGAGGATCGGGTTAGAGATCAAGATGCACCCATGAGTCCTGAGGGTTATTGCTGAGGCACTCTGCATCATCTTTGAAAGGCTGTGGAGAAAGGAGAGGTGCCCGAGGACTGGAGGAAAGCCAGTGTCACTCCAGCCTTCAAAAAGGGCAAGAAGGAGGACCCAGGGAGCTACAGGCCAGTCAGCCTCACCTCCATCCTTGGAAAAGTGATGGAGCAGCTCATTCTGGATGTCATCTCTAAGCAGCTGAATGAAAAGAAGGTTATCAGGAGTAGTTAACATGGATTCACTGAGGGGAAATCGCACTTGACTGATCTGATAGCCTCTATGATGGCATGACTGGCTGGGTAGATGAGGGGAGAGCAGTGGATATTGTCTACCTTGATTTCAGCAAGGCTTTTGACACTGTCTCCCATAACATCCTCACAGGAAAGGTCAGGAAGTGTGGGTTAGGTGAGTGGACAGTGAAGTGGATTGAGAACTGGCTGAATGGCAGAGCCCAGAGGGTCATGATCAGTGGTGCAGAGTCTGGTTGGAGGCCTGTGGCTAGTGGTGTTTCCAAGGGGTCAGTTCTGGGTCCAGTCTTGTTCAACTTATTCATCAGTGACCTGGATGAGGGGATGGAGTGTACCCTCAGCAAGTTCTCTGACACAAAACTGGGAGCAGTGGCTGATACACC
>NW_009607907.1:0-9256 GCF_000690535.1 Cariama cristata
TATATAAAACGATTAAGCAACTGTGAAAATTCTCTTACTAAAGTTATAATGCAAAAAATGAAGAAACTAATGAGACTACAGAAATGGGGAGATCCTTCAACTGTATTCTTACTGTTCAACAGCTGAACACACCACAAATAATTTTCTTATTTTAAAGCTAACTTCATTTTTAAGGGTAGCCTTTTATACAATGATTCCTTTTAACCCATTTTCCTGGATATTAGCTGTTGAGATGAGCGATCACTCCATCTCACAATTCACCCTAAGAAGTCACGCAGTAGTTCTTGCGACAAAACTCTATTTCCAATTTAAAGGCACAACCAATTTTACAAGGTGAAGAGTGCGCTCACATTTCCACTCCAGCAGGTATTCAGCAGCTCCATCTCCTATAAACAAGGACAGCACCGTCCGGGAAAGGAAGGCTGGAAGAAAACCAGGCTGAAGCACACCATCGTTGCACACGCGCTCAATGTAGGCTACCGCGGTCCTTGGGCTACTCAAGAGGAGTCACCAGAGGAAAAATTGCCACCAGATGTGCAATCAGGAAGAGGAGACCACAAGACAAGCTTAAGCAGCATCAAATTACAAATTTATGAAATGCCTAGGAAAGGGAAAGAACGGAAGAAATTGCCCTAAAAATCCTGTTTCATTTCCTGGTAACTTTAGCAGAAGAAACTTTACCATACAGAGGCAGCAATCAAAACCCTCAGATACATAGATACCATCTGATACGCTAAATATTTTTTCAACCCAAACGATCCAAGCATCGTTCTGGCTTGCACAGATCCTGAGGGTCACCCTTAGCTTGGTCTATTCTGGAAACCCTTAACTCGAGTACTCACGTGGCCTCTCAAACATGTTCATCACGGAAATAAAACGAAGAAATGCAAGGCAGCAATTTGAGCACTAACTTGGGTGCTGAACAGATCTGGCACATCCAAATTAAGGATTTCAAGAGGGAAGATTTAGATGAGATATCAGGAAGAAATTCTTCCCGGTGAGGGTGGTGAGGCAGTGGCAGAGGTTGCCCAGAGAAGCTGTGGCTGCCCCATCCCTGGAAGTGTTCAAGGCCAGGTTGGATGGGGCTGGGAGCAACCTGGTCTGGTGGGAGGTGTCCCTGCCCATGGCAGGGGAGGTGGAATGAGATGGGCTTTAAGGTCCCTTCCAACCCAAACCATTCCATGATTGGTGACGATGAGATAGACCGTGATGGGCCAGAACAGCTCAGTACTTTTCCAAGAGAGCTCCCGCCCAGGTAAGATCAGTTTGAAGAGCTCACGCACCCAAAAAGTAAAGTCCTGCACCCTAGGAAAGCTTTTTCATAGAATGACAGAACAGTCGAGGTTAGCGGGCAGATCCAGAGATCACCTAGTCCAACCCTCCTGCTCAAATCAGGGCCGGACGGAGCAGGCTGCTCAGGATTGCATCCACTTGGGTTTTGAACATCTCTAAGGATGGAGACTCCATGGTCTGTCCAAATTATCTGTGGACACCTTCCACCAGTTTCTCCACTGATGAATAACACAGGGATTATATGAGTCCACATCTGACACCTCAAGCTCCAAAGCACCCCTAACAGCTCCACAGACAGACCTCCAAGACAAGTTATTTAGGTTCGTTGTATTACATGGCACCCCTGTAACAGGTGTAGAACGACAAAAGCTGGAGCAAACTTATGAAATGAATTTAGTTATGAAAATCTGAGACCAGACTTGGCACAAAACAAACATTTGATACAAATATCAGCTTTTAAGGGTCTCGGAAATCCAACCCATGTAACATTTGGTTGGACTTGATGATCTTTGAGGTCTCTTCCAACCATAACGATTCTATGATTCTATGATTTCCCCCCACCCAAGTCTCACAAAGAGAACTGAAGTTAGAACTAGCTCTCCCTTCTTCTAGTCTCCACCTTGCACTTCCGACAGATTGAGGATGAGGATATTGATTCTCTCTTCCACAGAAGTTCCACAGTTCAGAGACAGCCTCCGTCCGCCTCCTTTTATCACGTTCTGGGACAGTCACTCCACCGACGAGCCTCCTATCCCAGGCGGCAACCACATCTACCACCACGAACCCCCCTCCTTGCAGAGCTGCACTGGGTTTTGATAGGAACTTGGGCGCAGAAAATGAAAGGGCTATTGTCAAGGTCCCCGAAAACATCTGGCTGAGCACCCACTCCTTCAATGACCCTCTTGTTTAATCCGCCACATCATCCTCTGCGGTCCAGGCTGCATGACGAGCCATTCCAAGAGGGTGAGGCAATATCTTAGAGGTTCACAAGTTTTTGCTTCTGCGCCCTTCTTGTCTCTCATCCGAGAAAGGCTTCTAAGCTTTCATTTTGTGAACCGAGACTTGAGACGCTCACTCAAGCGAGATCACAGCTAACGTTTGAGCTGCAAATTTTAACCTTTCTATGACGCCTCCCAGAGAGTCTGAAAAGGCTCTCGAGTAACGCAGCTTCCTCAGCTGAAGTTTCCTATTTGTTTTTGATCTCCACTTAACCTTTCGGTTATAACAACCACAATGTTGAGAGGACAAGGAATCAAATATTCAGGAGTGCCTTTTGTCTCCTCCCTCCTGTCCCTGATCAGTGTTAATCATCACCACACCAGTAAACATTTAAAGATGGTCTCGTCCGTCCGTCAGCTGGGAAATACCAGTTATACAAAAGGAGGGCTGTACCTCGGGCACACCGGGGCTAGAGTCACTGCTGTTGCTTGGCACCATGTCTTTATTTTGAGATAAACTAATTCAGACCTTTGTTTAAACACGTAGATGCACAGGGGGGAATTAAAGTAGCACGCTGCTCCCTGATTTCACCCTACTCCACCGGCAGTGAGAACGTGGCTCTCGTTGGCCGATGCCTCCAAATTCCTTCGGTGCTGCTCTTGTGTTTTGCTTCTTGGGGCATCTCAGTTGAGTCTCAGCACCCTGTGGCAGGTACCAGCCGTGGTGACGCTGGTTAAAACAAAGTGACTCGAAGAAATATTGTGCGGCCTTGGAATCAAACCCAACTGCTTTGTGTCCAAAGCCCATACTTGAATCAAAAGCCTGCTCTCCCAGCAAGACCTCCACATCCTTTGGTCTTGCCACCAGCCTTTTCAACTCTTTACAGAATCACAGAATCGATGAGGTTGGAAGAGACCTCTGGGATCATCGAGTCCAACCTTTGCCCTAACACCCCCATGTCAACTAGACCATGGCACCAAGTGCCACGTCCAGTCTTTTCTTAAACCCCTCCAGGGATGGTGACTCCACCACCTCCCTGGGCAGCCCATTCCAACACCGAACGACCCTTTCTGTGAAGAAACGCCTCCTCATTTCTAGCCTGAATTTCCCCTGGCGCAGTTTCAGACCATGCCCTCTCGTCTTGTCACCAGTTGCCTGGGAGAAGAGGCCGACCCTCACTTCACTACAACCTCCTTTCAGGTCGTTGTAGAAAGCGAAGACCATACGCGAAGGCTGGAAGGTGAAACCAGCCAAATGCCAACCACTGAACAAAGAGGAGATGCTACAGGAATTTTCAGGCTAAATTTGATGATACTGCACACAGACTCGCAGTACATCATACCTAAGGCTGTGCCAGCTTAGGTCACCAGCAACAGGGGCTGACGGATATAGCAGACAGAGCTCAGCGGCAGGGAGTGTTTATCACCTGGCTGTTCCTACCAGTAAATTTCAGAGGTACCACGCAGAATCTAGGATACACGGATCATTAGGTTAGGAAATCTATTCAACTCCTTTCAGCTGCTACTATATCTAAGTGCCACAGAATGCATACCCACGCAGTCAATACCCAAAAGTCAGGCTTAGTCACTAAACCCAAGGTCAGCCTGCACCGCGTGTGCTTGGGGCGCGGATCTGGAGCAGAAGGGTTTAGCGATGCCAGGGCTGAGAGCTAGGCACCATTTGAGAGGTCTCACCATCTCTCTGAAGGATTCCTTCCTCCTTCCGACTTACTGACTTGAAATATCTGCCGCGTAGCACCATTACATCATCTTGGCAGGCCACCGGCTAAGCACTCGGTCTCCGTCCAGCAAGCAGCGCTCCCGTACCACTTTAGAGAACCGAAGTGGAAAAGGAAGGATAATAAAAACATAGAGGATTGTTTCTGCTATTCCACACCGATGAGGAGGACCGCTGCTCAGTCGCATAGCCCACTGCAAGTCAAAAGCAGCGTTCGCAAGCAAAGGTATAACCTCAGCAGAAATAAGGCTAGCAAATCTGTTCACTGGAGCAGATTTGGGCTTCGAGAATATTTTGCAAAGGTGCAATTTAGATACCAAAGAACTGATATAAAGGCACGTCTCCGGGGAAGTGCATGATGCTTTCACCACAACTGATACCCAGGTTTTACCTAAGCTCATTCAATAAGATTCTCGAAATTGAGCATCATCGCAAGCCAGTGAGGATGAAAAGGATTTTTCCATGGAAAGGAGGCTTTCTGCTTATACAACAGGAGCAATCAAAATAATTCTTTGAGTGGAAGGCATCTTTCAGAAAACAGGCAAGGTAGATTCACAGCATTTTGGATTATATCTAGTTTTCCCTGTGGTCCAGATACCTTTATACCGCTTGGTTGCTTGCACAGGGGGAGGTACTACACAAAAACCAATAATCCGCAGTAGTGACCCACTCCTTAGGTATGTTTGTGACCATAAAGCAAATTTCCAACCTGAAGGGTTTCTCACAAAATAGCAGGTCACGAGAACCATGACAGCTTGCAGATGACAAATCCCATTTCAAACGTGTTCCTTCAGCTGTGCCCGCCTGGCTCCTTGCAAAGCTGCGATGCCAATGACAAGAGTTTAACTATGCTAATACCGTACACGGGAAAGCGTGTTCCTATTTTTAGAAAGCACACGAGGAAGCCAACACTTTAAAATTTTATTTTAAACTTTGGTTCACCCAACTGGAGGCATAGCTAAGAGATGCTACTCCACAGAAGTTTATACGCACGCAGTATGGCACGGGTGGGTTGTGAAAGCATTATTGCAATCGCCACAGATTTGCAGCATTACTCACAAAAGGACAGAAACCCAAGTGATTCATGCTCATCTTTCTAGAAAAGCAGCTTAAGTTTCCTTCCCATCCTCGCGCGTCTAGGACAACATGTTCATGAAGATCTCATTGCTTAACTCTTCCTGCAGCGCTCGTCATAACTTCTGACCAAGGTGTTGGACTGTATTTTCCGGCGGAGATACGACTCCCTCAAAGAATGAGTCTCTAAAAAAATAGATGCTACTGGAAAATAGGTCAATTGCATTACAAGAGCAGCCTCATATTCCCTTTGTCCTTCAAAACAAATGCTCTCAACTTCATTTGGCAAAACGTTGAGCTCTTGCTAAATTACCAACCCCACAAGAGCAGCCCCAGTGCCGAAGAGAGGGGTGCTGGCAGGTTTTCAGTGCTGTGAGTCTTCCCATTAAGACACCCACCTTCGTTCCCAGTCCTCACAACATTTGTTTGTTACCCTGCAGTATTTAAGCCTCTCCGACATCAAACCGTGGGACGTACGTCATAGGGAAGCAGCGTGATAAAGGGAATATTCATCTCCAAAGGTTGACAGGGCAGGAAACCCACTTGTGCGGTTGATTCTGGGAAAGCGTAGGACAGCAGTGAAAATGTTAAAGTTGACATTCATGAATTTCACGTTCGGAGCCTGCTCCCGCTATAGCAATAATGTCATGCTGCTTTTTAAAATTCACTGACCGCTTCCCAGACTCAAATGAATTTTCCTAGGCAAAGGTGGTCATTTTAGTTTGGTAAAACGCAGTTCACATCACCTACGCCAAATAAAAAGTGACTCAAAAAAGCCAAACCGAAATACTTCAGATACCTTAACTTAGAAGTCAGCAGAAGATGACTCCACCACACTCCCCCAGCCCTTTTCTCTGTCATCCTCTGGGAGGGACGGCTTTGTAAGCAAACTCTTCGTCAGAAAGAGACACCAGTGCTTCACAAAACAGTATTACAAAAGCCGTATTACAAAACCTCGCAAAAAACAGGGAGAGGAGTAGGGCCCAGTCCACGGGCAGGAGGGAAACCATGACTTCACTTGTAGAGAGATTATTGTAAACCCTTCTTAATTAGGGCTCTAGCCTGGTAATTCTATTTAATAAAATCAGAGTTTATATTTGGTTCTGTACCTCATAAAAAGGGTATTGGGAGAAGCTCTTTCCATCCGTGTAGGCTCGAAATGGAGAAGCAACTCCTGGACCTAAGGGCTGAGAGAGCACACCAGCTATCCAGGTGTTTTGTGCACAGAATCAGCTCTCGTGGTCGGGTTTCTTTAAAATCAAGGACAGGACAACCCATCGGGATGCAAGAGTCCATGACAAAGACTTCTGCCACTGCTGGAAGAATGGGCAAAGGTGTCCTCAATCATTACTTCAGTATCATCACAAGGGACTTCACCCAGTCCCGAGATCTGTGAATTCCCATGGTCACTTCCAGCCAACAAATGCCAGCCAACAGCAGAGCAGCCTTACAACTGCCTTCTTCCTTCCTCCCCGTATTCTCTTCATCACCAGGAGCCTCTTCTTACCCTGCCTCACCGGAGCAATAACACTTTTTGTCTGTTGATTTTTCAACTGAATCTGGTCCCCAGCAGATTTACTGCTTCCTACACTAACGGGAGCACGAGAGACTGCTCTTTGTCTGCCAACATCTGTAGGTTGGCTCCCAGGCATCTTGAAGCTGCAGCTTTTGGAAAACCAGGTCAAGGAGACCAAAACTTCCAGTGAGCCAAGCTTGTATCACTGGTGCTGGTATCTTCAAAGGAAAGAAAACCAACCCAAAACCCAAACCCAAACCCAGGCTCTGAGGTCTGCAGTCAAGAACAAGTGTCTCCAAGCGTTTAGCATTCCACTGTCCTTCCATAATAAGAAAAAATCCCAAACTGCAGTGGCCCCAGCCTCCCGTCCACCATCACCAGATGCTCACTCACAGCTCCACTGTCCCTCCCAGCAGCGTTGGCCATCACCAAGGCAAAGAAGTTACAACCACAATCCAGGGTCTCTATGGCTCTTGGGTCGTCCGGTGCAGTTACCGGCTATTTTGGTTAAATCCTGCCATACAGGTTGCTCGCTAGTGAGGATGTGACGCTCTGGAGCTAAACGAAGCATCGCAACTCACCAAGCTCTGACGGCCCGACTGTGCAAAACCCAACAGACATGGAGACGAACGCCCAATCCATCAGCAGGCAGTCAGGAGGCCTCACTCTACCAGACCTCTTCTGCTTACGACACAGCTGCTTTGTCTCAAGCAGCAAACAAATGCAAGGGATGATTACAAGCTGCCGAAGAGTAATTTTAATTATCTCCTAGTAATCTATTAGCAGTACATTAGGAGAGCCGAACAACCTCCTTTCCTTTCAGGGCCACCTGGAGTCTTACTGGTTCAGGAAGAGCTCAGACAATCCAGACCAGACTTCTTGTCCCAAGCTTCAAACCAAATAGATGTTCGTTTGCCCAAGGCAGAAAACTATTATCTACCCACCTTAAATATTAGCTAGAAAGTATTCCGACCTTTACAGTTGCCATGACAGCTATGTATGGAGAGTTAGGTCATATGCCATGATGAGGACAGTTGCTAGAAATAGTTTAATACCATCAGCGTGTCAGATGCCTATCGCAGTTCTTCCATGTTGCTCGGCACACAGGAGCTCGTCATCGCATGATGGCCTTGGCCATCGACTGCGTTTTAAGTACGGGAAGCGTAGCACCGCGGTTCAGATGTCCTCAAGGCCATCCTGACACCAGCTCCACGTAATCCTCAGAGGGTCACTTCTGCAGTGCTCCTCCCAACCTTGAAACTTGCAGAGCAGAGATGTTCAGCAAGAACAGCAGCAATATTTCGGTTACGAGACAGTTTGACATCGTTATCCCGGGACACAAGACATCACCTAGCTTCCCCTCTCTCCACTGTCATTTAACTCCTCCAAAAAGGCATCAAGTTCAACAGGAGCCCTCCATAAAACGCTGCTGCTGCAATTTTAAGAGCAGCTTTTATTCAAATCAAACTTCTCACAGAAAACATGAAAGCTCCAGCAGGAAGCGAGTCTGTTGGCTGCATCCCTTCACTCCAAGATCGCATCGTCAGAAGCACGTTACTGCCAGGAGACCGCATCTCACCACGAGGAGGGGGAGCCCAGGTTCCTCCACGGTGGAGGAGCCGCAGTAGAACCGACGGCAAAGTTGTGCCTAAACCAAATCCCAAGACCATGGGAATTCACCTTTTTAGAGAAAGGCTGCCAGAACAAAGAGATTGGGGTAATGATTTAAGAGCACGGCCTGTTAACCTTGGCAGAATGACTCTACAGAGAGTCATACAGGTTTCCTTCTATGCCTCATTTGTCCAACTACACAAAGCAGGATTCTCTGTGCCTTTTTTTTTTTTCCTCCCCTCAATTTTTATTATTATCTAGGAAGATTGCTCAAGAAACTGAGTTGAGAACTAGTGGACTTAAGTACGTGCTCTCACTGGCATACATTATCTTTTCATTTCCCTAAATTCAGTATTACACAAGACGACTTTTTGAATAGTGGCTGAACTCCTACAGCTACTGCTCACGGGTGGAACGACAACAGCATTGCACCACTTCAGTCCGGCAGGGTCACCTTTCTAAGAAGCCGTGCAAACATGAATTAAGATATTAACGTGTGGTTAGATACCTAAATCAGCATTGTGCACAACGTCAGGAGAGCCAGTAAAACAACCTCACTGATACAGGAAAAAAAAAATTCATCCCCAAAAGACGTGCTACCCAGCCCACAATGAGTCTTGTTTCTCATCTTTGTTCTTTAAGGTCAGATTTGCAACAGGCTCGGAGGAACGAACGGGAAGGAGCATGCCAAATGGCGACACAAAAATGTAAGCGCTCAAAAATTTGGACCGTGGAGACACAGTTGAATACGCAGTATTAGTTTTTATACCCAGTATGTGTGGCAAACAAGAAAAAAAGCATAGCATCACATAAAAGACTACAGCAGAGCAAACAGTTTAGACGGCGTTCAAAACCGCAACGGACGCTTGCCAAATCTAGCTTGCTTGACCGTAGCTAGCCGTCCCCGAGTTGAGGGTGGTGGTGGGATTGCTTCTTCCCTTCGTTTACAAGGTCAAGGGGATTCTGCCCAAACAACCATGCTCCGCATGTGATCTCAGAAGGGCTTTAACCTTTATTGTCAGCACAGGGAGTACAGACCTCCAGGGAGTAACTAAACCAGCTACATCGGCTGGCGGGCGCCCGCCG
>NW_009607907.1:9295-10508 GCF_000690535.1 Cariama cristata
CAGCAGGAAGCTTCCTGGCTGGTGACAACCCAAAGGAAGAAAGAGGATGCTGGGATCAAGCCAAATCAAACCAAGCATGGTTGCAGGAGGTTGCTTAGAAACCTTTGAAAACAACATTGAAAAATTCAGATTTTGATGAAGAACACCACAGTAAAACAAGCAGAAGTTTTGCTTTAAACCAGCCTTTCCCAGAGCCAAGTACACCGTCTCCACCGTCTTCCCGTTCCCCTCCGCTCCTGCGGCTTTGCAGGTCACCTTCGGGTCTGAAGGCTTCAAGGTTTTCGCAAGTTCAGTCGGCAAGCCATGCAGCTGGGTACCTGCCTACCGTGGTTAAGTCTTTCTAGATGGTCAAAATCCCCCAGCAGAACAATATTTCAATAAAAGATGGTGATGTATGCAAGGTACACGCTGAAAAGAAAAAGAATGAAGTTACTGTAGCACGGTGCAGCCCTGGCACCTAATCAGGGAGACAGATGAAGGCAGCAATCTGTCTCCTTAAGATATGCATTTTTTATTTTTTTTTATTGCTGCATAACTGTATTTCAAGATGCTCATAAAATGGCTGCAGCACGAGGGGGCTGCACCAGGAGCGTCCCTCTGCAATCACGAGGGAAGTAATGAGAAATTTCATCGTTAGCAGTGTTTAATTGCCAGTAGCCAGAACACTCCTTAACATCCATTATTAGCTTTCTAGCATACCTGTGGACCGGGATCATAAACCAGGTTTTGCTTCAGAGCTTAAAAATCCTGCTGCAGCTGTCATTGAGGGTGAACTCAGTAAGTCACCTAAAATGTTACGCACGGATCCGTCACCGTGCACGGTTTGCGTGCTCCCTGAAACACAGTTGACCTTGTGGGATCACATCCAGGAGCCCATTTTAGCCCACCCCAAACGATCCTTCAGGTTACCTTCTACACCAGATCATTCCTCTTGGCTTGCAGTAGCACCAGAGACTCTCCAAAAAAAAAAAATAAAAAAATTATATGGAGATCAGTAGCAGGGCGAAACAACGCTACCCATCAACATACCAGAAGCGAATGGGTAACTCATCTTCAGGTTCAGCGCAAGAATCCAGGTTAAATTCCTCCCATCTTCAAGGCTCAAAGCAGCTCCACACCAGCCCACACCAGTCTTCGTTCTCTACCACATCAAAATCTGTCTCCTCCTACTCCATACTACTTATTTTGGTTTCCTGGCTAGCCCATCGGCTAA
>NW_009607907.1:10553-15989 GCF_000690535.1 Cariama cristata
ATATTAAAGCTGACCTACCCAAGCCTGCTACAACCTACTCCTTCCCTCAAAACAACCTCTCAAATGGTAAGTTCTTGCGTGGAGGTATCACGGTAGCATTTTTTCCCCCTCCAAGGCAAACGGGATGGACGTCCATGGAGAGGAGTCATTTGCAACCATTCTAACAGCTAAGAGATATTCAGCAACGACTTCTGCATGTGCAACTCTCAAAACAAAATACTTGCGGATGTAATAGCAGAGCGGCAACGAAAAGCTCGTGTTAAGAGATGTAGAAATCTCCACCTTCCACCCTACCACCAAGACGCGCATACGGACTCGCAGCGGAGAGCGACCCTTCCAAATCCCCACTTTGAAGGGGCCTCACCCAGCAGGGACAGAGCGTCGGACCACCCTCCCAAAAGGCTCAGCACCGCGTTACTCTCGAGGAAGCAAGCTTACAGCGATCAAGGATTTTATCATTTAATCACATCTGACACAAACGAGAGCCGTTTTACTGCGGCTCGAATGAAGATCAGAGGATGTTCTTCGCACAGCTTATGTTCTCACCATGTTTTTCCAAATCCCACATCCTGGATCTTCGTTTCAGCCTCTTGTTAACACGTGGTACCCTGGGTCTTCGTTTCAGCCTCTTGTTAACACGTGGTTACAGCTCACAGTGGTCAAACAACTCCCCCCACCCACTAAAATAGCCAGAAATTAATGCCATTTTTTACAGGGAGTAGCTGCTAGCATGATGGTTAAATTCCCATCAGGATACACCAGAGCTATATCAACAACGTGCCACCTGAAAGACACAGCAAGGTACCAGCAGTACAAAGATGATGTAAATAAGTTCGCATACGTGAGCATCAAAGACTCCACGAGATCCTGAAGCGTGAAAACATCTTTTCTCTACAAGATACCGAAGGTTGGTAGCGAGACCAACGGGGGTGGGAGGACAGGAAAAAAAAAAAGAGAAGGCAAAAAGCGTGACTTGTAGCAGAAGCTCAACAGTTGAAGAAAAACCAAGCTAAGAGAAGAGGAGAAACAGCAACTTGGGCACAAGGAAAGGAGTCATGTCAAGAGCATCGGGAAGAACAATATTCAGCGAGATGAGAGACAGCTCGTGCAGAGAACGACCGAAAAAATGGTGGGAGAAGCAGCAAACCCCCAAGGGTGATCACAGGGGAGCAGGGCAGAGCCCCTCGTACCGCAAGATGAGAAGCAGCATCACAGAGCCCCTCATCTGCAGATGGAGTTAACGCACCTCTGCAATGCCTCTGGAGTCCAGCAGCTACAGGGAAAGCGGCCAGAAGGGTTTTTAAAAATTTGTTTCTGCAGCTTTCTGCCAGAACGTCAAGTCTCTCATCTTCAAGGGATGAAGGCAGCTGAGGGGTTTCTGCTAGAGCTGAGAAGAAGGACGCAAAAGGTGTGAAAAAGCAAGAGACTAGAAATGGAGCAGAAGAAAGAAGTGAGAAATAAAGGCAGAAGGGGGCAAATTTTCCAGCAAATCTCACACGGTTGCCCAGTACATTTATTTCCCAGACATCCCTGGCCTGTTAAAACTACAGGCACAGCCCAGCAAATCCTGGCTTAGCGGCCACGTATCCACCAGGCAGGAGCAGAAACAAAGGTTGAGTGGGACGCTGCATTTTAAAGCCTCAGAAGGGGTAAGGTGAAGAAAGGAAAAAAAAAAACAAATCCACCAAACCATAATAAGGCAGAGCAAGGTCTGCAGGGAGAAGGAGCCCAGGAACAGTAATGAGTTTAAGAAAATTGCATCACTGGTGGTATTTGTAATGTCTGCTGCTGGAGCAAGGCTGAGCCAACGACCTACAGAAATACGTACCCTACGAGTGTAATCCTGCACAGCAGCGACAGTTTATTGATTATAGGTTTTCCACTCAACGCTGACATTCCAGATGAGGGTCCAGTTCCACAGCACTATAGGTAGCAAAACCCACGTCATGATAGATCTGCCAAGGTCAGAACTTACCAGGGGTACGAGAAACTCAAAAACCTTCCAAGACAAGAGGATATCAAATCAGCAGTCTTGGGTCTAGTAATCTGCTGGGTTTTTTACCCCAGAGGTAGATAAGGACTGAACTTGAAGAATTTACAACCTTGAGAGCTTTACTGTAGTTGGTTGTGTCAAAATACGATAAAGATGCTGCAGGAATGTTAACGGGTTGAGAACGGGGACTGAGGGAGTCACGGTAGAGTAGGGGACGCACCGTGTGCCTTACGTTCAACTCGCTCCACACGAGACAGACGAGAGGACTCGTGCCCTGCCACGCGTGCGCATTCGCATGAGTACTCACCACGGAGTACCGACCTGCTAGACCCTCAGTCCAGCTTGCCATCCCTGAAGGGCGTTTGAGGGCTATATCCCAATAGACATGAACAGGTCTATGCTACAGAAACACGCTGACTAGAATCCAGCATTAAAGTTAACAGGTGTACACGCACAAGTTAGCTAGGAAAGAGCCTACAGCTCAACGAGAAAATGTTAAAACTCAACTGCAAGGATAAACAGAGGGTCCAAGGTGTTTTAACCCTTCTCCTAGTCGAAAACACATACCTAGGTTTGCTGTTCCAGCAAGGCAGCCTGGTACCTGAGCACTTTTGAAAGCATGGGATCTACTGATCAAGCGCAGCATGTACTGGGCAGCTAAAACACGCCGGAGACACAGTCAATCTCCAGCTTTATGAAGGCGCAGATGAGTAACACATATACAAAAACTTCTAAACGTGCCCAGGAAATCCTGAGATCTAAAAACACAGCCCAGCCATCATGGGACACACAGGCATTTTTTCATGTCAGGGCTTTACCCACTCCTGGGCAATGAAGAAGAAGAAAAAAAGAAAAAAGAAATCACCAGCGTTGTAATCTCACAGAAAGGCATGAGATATGTAAGAGCAGTTGCACTTACAGACAGACCCCCATCCTCTTCCCCGGGCATCCAGTCCTCATCTGAACTTGCCGCGATGTCCAGTCACCAGAAGAAGAGCATTGGTCTGGCCAGAAGCCCGTCTAGTCTGGTACCCTACCGCCAAAAGCAGATATCTACACAGTAATAAGACTAGTGCAAGCATATAGCAATTCTTCAACACATTAGTATTACACTAATGCCACAGGAAAAATCATGGATTGGACAAAGTTTGCAGTACGTGAACGGTAAAGGAAAGGAGGAAGAACAGCTGACTGGCTAAGGTAGACGTGGTAAAATAAGATTTGGTCTCATACCATTTAATAGTAGGTGCCCTGGAAGTCATCACATAGCTGTCAGTATGATTAACTGCTATTTATTCAGTGCCAGAGCAGGTAATGATTGCTGTGCTGGCAAGCGGGAAAGCCAAGCGAAGAGGAGTTGTCGGGGTGAGAAATACTCTGGAGCCAGCAGAGACGAGGAGCTGACTCAAAACTTTGGGATTTGCGGTTAGAGTTACAGACTGGAAGCCAGACTGCAAGAGAGACTGCTGTGGGATAACCGAGCTGTAAAGCAAGGCTGGTCATTGAAATACCTGCAGTACCAGTCAAGTCAGGAACTTCATTTTGCATAATGTATATTTAAATAGACATTTTTAAGTCTTTAGGACTCAATCAAATTTTTAAGCTAGGCTACTGCAGTATTTTAATTTTCTGCTCTGATGGGCCATCTTAAGTTGGCCAGGAGATAGCAAATTCAAGCTAGTATCGGCAGTCCCGGTTAACTCGGCTCTTTGAAGGAAGGACAGGTGGACACAGAAGTCAGCATGGTCTCGCGTGCTCACAGAGCGGATCCATTAAACAAAACATTTTTAGCAACTCAGGTAGTGATGAGCTCCTCTACAGTAAAGCCACCGGTCAACTTCCTAGCATAGAGCCCACTTCCCTCACCCCCCAACTCCACTTAAAATGGAATTATTCCCTACCCTAAAGTCAGTTACTTGATTTTAAGGCAAAAAAAAAATAATTCCTGCCCCATTTTCCCAGGCTTTCTCAAACTCCAACACCCTGAAACAAATGCTCAAAGATGCAGAAAGCCAAGCTCCACCGCTCTGGAGAACAAAACAGGAGAGAAGGTGCTATTGAACTGGAAGAGCCTCAGCCAGCCCACCCATCGCCCACTTCTTTGAAGATCTGGAACTCTGGACTAGAGAAACAGGGAAGTTATTGTTACGAAAATGATTAGTTTTCTACACTGTCATTTTGGGAATGACAGTCTTGAAAATTGCTACCTGTTACAGTAATTTTGGTATAGCATGGCCAAGGACTGCTAGCAATTAGGATCCGTTTTGATTACGGAGGACTGACAAATGACCCAAGTCTCAACTCCCACATGCTACATACGTGGCGAGAAAGAAAGGACTACAGGCTACCAAATCCTTCTTCTGAACCTGCTACCTTTTGATTCAAAACCTTCCTAGTTCTTTGTAAGAGTCCTCAGCAATTCACAGCAGCATCCTCTCCCAATAATAGGTGCCTAGAACAAAGAACCAGAAAGGCTTGATTATAGGAGTGACGCCTTCCGTGAGCAAATCAGACTGCTGTCCCCGTGGGAGAGCAAAAATTTCTCTTCTATCCGTGTCATCCTTGCAACAGAGATGGCCAGGGAAAATAGGGCAGAGGAAATGAAGGAATCCCTTTGAAAGGGCACAGAAAACCAGGTAACCAGGTTAAAAGGATGCTACGTAATGGAGTTTTTCAGAATGACAAGAGAATTTGGACAGAACGGCTATATTTAACATGATTATCGGTGCAGCGGTGATTCAAGCTGGATGTTACTCCGCAGCAGCTGAGTCACGGGGACTCTCCGTGGAAAGGCTCTTAACCTGCCGCACCACCGAGGCGACTCAAAGAGCCCAACAAGCTTCCTGCGGTTAAACAAAATCACAGCACTTTGCCGACAGAAAGCCTGCGTCCACGCTGCCGCAGCGCAGCTTTTACGGAGAAGCTACTTACCCCGGCAGCTATTGTGTGCCCGAGCCTTACGCTAAAGCCTTTAATCCAGCAATATCACCCTAAAAAAAAAAAAAGTCTGGGAGCTTGCTTTAAAATGACAAAGCCAAGCAGATCCCTTGAACCCGAACAGCAAGACGGTAAGATAAGGCATGGTCTGCAGAATCAGCCAGCCCTGCAATTTGCTGGCTGATTAGATCCCTTGAGCGGAGCACTGCAGCAGGAAAATGAGTCAAAGCATCACCCAGACACTACTTAGCGACTCGAAGGAAACGCTGGCTCTTCGTTGCCTTTCAGGATAAGCGATCTTACCGCAATGTTTTCTGGAGGTTGGGGGACGACAGCAGCTATTTAGGCACGAACAAGACGTCGTCGTCTTCCAAACTTGCTTTGCCTGTCTCGCACAGCACGGGTTTCAGAGGATGCTCGCAACTCACAATATCAAAGCGCTCTTTGCACACCCCTCTCTCAGTCCAGCAGAAACATTTACCGCCAGAAACCATCAGGACTTCCAA
>NW_009607907.1:16003-35691 GCF_000690535.1 Cariama cristata
CGCTCTGGATGTTTTCCAAGCGAGTAAAGCAAGTTTATGTAAGTGTCTATGGAGAAGGTCTGTACGCTGCTTGATATTGCCTACACAAAGGCCACGGTTTCGGTTCTGAGATGTTTAAGAGAAAGTTTATCTAATGCAGAGGCAATCAAAGAACGTACTGCTTAAAAGAACAACAAGAAAAGAAAAAATAGGGGCTGCCAGCCAACAATGAAAGGCAAAGCGAACAACTGTGCGGATCTAAAAGGTTCTTCTGGAAAAAATCCTGCAAAAAACCCCCTCTCTGAAGTCATGGCACAGTCACAAGCCCCTACTGCGCTGCTGTTTTTTCACTGACGCCTTGTACCACCCGGGTCTCCAGATCAGATCCTCGGCTCCTTTCAGCAACTTGTTTCTCAACACCTGGAAGAGCAGATCACCACAAACGGGACTACAAGTAAAACTGAGCATTCAGTTTAGAGTAAATCTTGCTGTCTGCTCTCTACCAACAGCCGAAGAAGTGTCAACAGCATCGACAGCCTGACCCGGTCACTAGGCACAACTTCTTCAGAAGTGGCAGCAGCAGGAGACAAACAGAACCATGGAATGCTTTGGGTTGGAAGGGACCTTACAGATCATCTGGATCCAACCCCCTGCCCTGGGCAGGGACACCTCCCACCAGACCAGGTTGCTCACAGCCCCATCCAGCCTGGCCTTGAACACTTCCAGGGATGGGGCAGCCACAGCTTCTCTGGGCAACCTCTGCCACGGCCTCACCACCCTCACCGGGAAGGATTTCTCCCTAATATCTCATCTAAACCTTCCCTCTTTCAGTTTAAAACTGTTACCCCTCATCCTATCAGTACACTCCCTGATAAAGAGTCCCAGGATCTGCAGAAACATGAGAACTCGACGGTAAAGTTACACGCCAAGGGGACCCAAAAGTTGGTGAGGAGCCAGGAGCAGAAGCATTGGCACATCTGAGGGGAGATCTGGTCTTGAAGCGGTGGCACTGCTGCTCAAGACAGATCAATGTTAATCGATGCAGAGCCTTCCTCTTGGTTTAAGGGACCGGCTCCATGTTGGGTGATGAGATTTTCCTTTTGGGCTTATCGATATAGCATAGATGTTGACAGCTGCCAGATACCCGGCAGGAGACTGCTCAGACCGGGGTCCAAGGGATGCACTTGTTCCAGGTCACTCTCCAAAATCATCCTTCCAAAGCCAGCTCTGTCACCAGCTGATGCCCACCTGTCCGCCTACGAGGAAAGGGACCCCCTTGGCCTGATTTAGGGGAGAAACACCCCCCAAAGACACATTTAAGCGAGCAGGGCGCAGATGCAGTGAAAAGGCTGCAAGTGCCCACTGACACAGGTATAAAAAGATATTTTTGCCTCTCTGCGATCTGCCCCGAACAGAACTTTTATGCCCCGCAGCGCTGCTTAACACTACATGCATGCCCTGAAAAGGGGGAAAATGGCATTTGATCTGCAAGCCCAGAAGGGAAGGCAGCGAGGGCTTCGTTGCCAGGCAGTAATGTGCTACCAAGTGGCATCACCTGCCTTCACCTTCAGAAGCTGGACCTCCCAGGCCCCACACCTTTGCTAGACACCACCACAGACTGCTCCGTTGGTCTTCCAAGCACACTGCTCTGAACATTTTGGCCATGCCCTCTACCCCATGGTAGGTACGGACTTGAAATTTCACCACGGTCCAGTGTTTTGGGGGGAAGGAAAACCAGTCCCAACCCTCAACACCATCACAAGTGAGATGCCATAAAGTCAAACGCTTCTGCCCGAAAGAGTAGAAACTCATCGAGAAGTGAGCAAGTCCTTGGGTCACCAGTTCAAGCTAAGATTGCCGGACGGCGCGGCACTCCCAGCATGCAGAAGAGCCCTGCCCAAAGACAGACACGCCGGCAGTCCTACCTCAACTGAACACAACATCTCCAGTCTGGAGAAAAGACTATTTCAGCTGGCTGGGCAACAAATTTCAAAGGGATAATAGGAACTGCCAGACACGCTGAATGCGGGTCGAGGCTGCTTTCTACGCAGCTCTAAGCAATACCTTCACCGCACTCGGTACCAGGGATCGCTTCACCCAACATGCCCACTCTACTCAATTCAGCCTTCCCGGACACTAATTGCTCAGAGCAACATCAGAGCTGGAAGGAAACTTGCCTGCCAATCTGAACGTCAATGACCCGTGCTCTTAAAAGCTATGGTCACACAGTCTAAATTGTAGCTAAAAATGCGGCATGATAATGAGTAGAGAAGAGGAAGAAAATTTAAGGTTGTTTTTTTTTTCTGGCACATTTATAATTTATTGCTACTTAGGATGATAAATGGCACTAGTACCGAGTGCCATAACCGGAGGCAAGCGCGAGACATATGTTTAGTATAAAATGTGCTTGTTCCCCAATAATCAGGCAAGGCTAGAGTCTGAGGTGGGGAGACATGGAGACGTCCACCGAGATGTACCTTAAAGCTGGGGCTCCAATGAGTAGAGAAGAGGAAGAAAATGTAAGTTTTTTTTTTTTTCTGGCACATTTATAATTTATTGCTACTTAGGATGATAAATGGCACTAGTACCGAGTGCCATAACCGGAGGCAAGCGCGAGACATATGTTTAGTATAAAATGTGCTTGTTCCCCAATAATCAGGCAAGGCTAGAGTCTGAGGTGGGGAGACACGGAGACGTCCACCGAGATGTACCCTAAAGCTGGGGCCCCAAAGAGATCCTGCCCACTCTTCTGTTTTTCTCCATGCACTTGAAACATGAAAAAATAAGTCCCACAGTGGTTTTAAATAGAAATAAAATTTACACACCATTAACAGCCAAAGCACGATGCGAGAGCCAGTAAGCAACTCTACTACGGTCCGGCCATTACTTCAAGTGCACTCTGTATGTCCTTAAAATTTATTTATAAAGCATTTTCTTTTTCCTCCCTCCTTGTACGATGGACACAGAGCACGACAGTTTTTAAATGACAAATCAATACAGAGAGCTCTAAAAACCAAATCATATTACAGCTGCATTAGAAATTTTCTCAGACTGTGGCTCATGAAGTATTGAATATTTTCAATTACTCTTCTTTCTCCTTCTCCAGCTGACATAAGAGTTCCTGAGTCGGATGTAAAAGACTGCTCCAAACATTTTTCACCCTGTGGAGCAGTTTAAGGCTCGCTCTTCTTTTTAGCAGACAAAAAAAAAAATTTGTGAACAATAGATGAACCTAAACCAGCGAGGGCAGTAAGTGCATCACACAAAATTGGTAGACCAAGTTGGAAGAGATTGCGTTTACCAACATCCGTACTCCATTTATCTCAAGGAATATGAAGAAAAGGCATCCCTTAGAAATATACTTCAATACCGTGGATTAAAGGGTTAGAAGCTAAAGTCATAGTACAGCTAAACCGGAGTTCCTTCCTCCAATTTAAGAGCTGATCTGAGCTTAAGGAAGAGAGAGTTTCCTGACACCATAGAATAGAATCACGGAATGGTTTGGTTGGAAGGGACCTTAAAGACCATCCAGTCCATCTCCCCTGCCCTGGGCAGGGACACCTCCCACCAGACCAGGCCCCCACCCACCGTGGCTTTGACCACTCCCGGGGATGGGCCAGCCACAGCTTCTCTGGGCAACCTCTGCCACTGCCTCACCACCCTCACCGGGAAGAATCTCTCCCTAATATCTCACCTAAATCTTCCCTCTTCCAGTTTAAAGCCATTGTCCCTTGTCCTGTCACTCCCTGCCCTTGTGAAAAGTCCCTCCCCAGCTTTCCTATCAGCCCCCTCTAGGTACGGGAAGGCTGCTCTAAGGTCTCCCCGGAGCCTTCTCTTCTCCAGGCTGAACACCCCCAACTCTCCCAGCCTGTCCTCACAGCAGAGGTGCTCCAGCCCAAGTACCACCAAGTATCACGGCTTAGGAAGGCAAACTTGGGCTCACCTCCCCAAGAACCATAAAATCACCAGTCAGAGGGTGCAGGTCAGACTCCACCACCAAAGTAATTCAAGCCGTATGCCATGGTACAAGCGTCTCCTCTTCCTCCATCCCACATCTCATGTGGGCAGTCACCTCAGCAAGCTGCGACACCCACAAGCACGTTTCTCCTCTCTCTGGAAGTCTGCTAGGTTTCTAAGCTTTAGGCTATGGAAAGTAAGAAAGGAGATTTCGAAGTACCAATACACTGGAATTTTTTTACCTTTTTTTTTTTTTTAACTATACAGAGGCTCCTCAGAACCCTTCCCACCCCTTTTCTCATTTCAGGGATGCACCTCGAGTTGCCCTGCCATCTCATCTCCCAGCCCCTAGAACAAAAGGAATGCTTGGAGGAAGATGGCTAGGAGATGAGATCCCACACACTTTGTCATTTCTATTTCTGTGTCCTGCCACGCTTGGATTTTAACTCAAGTTCTTTGTGTCTTTTGATCTTCTGTATCAAATGGATTGCTGCATTAAGACTTCATTATCTTTCCTAGCCAAAAATACTCCAAGTATCTCAACAGCTCTGCTATGAAAGGCAGCATTTTGACTTTAGGAGAACAGACTTTCAAGGGAAGAAACTAGTGTATAGCTTCAGCTAGAAGCAACATCAGGAGAGCTTTGTTTTAATCTTCCTCCCCTACTGATACCAATCAGGGTCTACAACCAAGGCAGCAAGCCCAGAGCCCAACTCGTAACGAGTTCTGCTTTGTCTGTCTATTTAAATTTTATTCATTTTGCCTTTGCAATGGTGCAATCACCGTAGGCTCAGTCTGATGGTTTTTCTAAAGCAACAGAGATACTTAACCTTCAAATAATTCCCTTCACATTACAGCCCTTTATTTTTCCCCTCCTTGTTCATCCTTGCAAGCCCTTCAGTCAGGGCTAAAAAAAAAAAAAGGCAATAAATTGGACAGTGCTGTGCATCATTTCCAAGCATTCAGTACACAGATGTTGCTTAATACTGTCTTTTAAATAACACCCCCCAACCACAGCCAGCATCCAGTTTTTATCACTGAATACTAGCACTGGGTGTTTTGTGGTCACTCTGTCGCTTTCTAAAAATCTCACTTCCAGCTTTGAACGTGTATAAAACATTTTTAGGCAAAGCATCCGTCTACAATACAAACTTCTGTCGGTCGAGAAGGACCAGGAACATCTGCCTCTGTTCTGGGGCATCCTCAGACCGTCCTCCTGGACTTCAGTACGATCAGCCTCTCTCTTCGGCATCCTGCCCGTTAACGCACCGTTCACTTCTCTCAACTGTTTGGGATAAATGACAATATCTCTTCCCAACCTCAAGTTTTCCCCTTTGAGTTTTTGGTTCTACGAAGTAGACAAGAGCTCCAAGATCCTCAAACACTAGCGCCAACTGTACCGTTAACAGCAGCTCAGATGAAAGAGCAAGGGAAGCGCTGAAAGCACGGTGACTTCCAGCAAAACGGCCGCCACGCAGCAAAGCGGAGATGACCACATGGGAGTTACCCCGGGCATTTCACCCCAAGACGCGGAGTAGAGCTGGCCATGTTATTTCCACTCTCTTAAGGAGAAAATCACAACTGCACAAAAGAAAGGTAGCAGCGATATCAATTTGTTAAGCTGTACTACTCCCTGCTCAGACAGCTCTTCTTCATATTTGACACACGGAAACCTTCTAACGCTCACCTGAAGTCTTCCGCTGCCTTAGTTTTTGCTTATAAACCAATCGCCCTTTGCATTATCTCCAAGCTAAGAGGATGCTATCTTTCACAAGATTGACTGCATCTGAGCAGACGCAAAGAGCGTTTGCTAAACAGTTTAAATGGCACTTTGTACAAGTCAAATTACTCCAAGTCCCAGTTAACTCCAATCATCCAGTTACCCACGCCAGGTTTCCGCTAGAGCCTGTCTGCAGCCAAAATTTTCCAATAATTTTTCCCCCTACACCACCCCTATTCACTCCAGTTTTGACAGCGCTTGTACCGAGGTGTATGCTGTTCTTCCTCCAGCCGTTTCTGCTGTACATCTTACTGATGCAAAAAGGGGTACTATATACTTATGTTACTACAGCGAATATTTGCCACTACTCCAAAAAGACACGTACAAGATTTTTGCTTACAAAGTTTGTCCGGTCTACTCCAGACCCTACTACTTCAGGTAAATCTCCAGGGCAGCAATGCTTAAGCTCATATATTTCTGCACTGCCTAGCCAAATACCTTGAAGGCATTCTTAATTGCACGAATTTCCAGGACAAAAATGGCTCAAAAAACCCCCAAAACGGAAGAGACATTAAATCTCCCTATATTCTCCCTGAATTAAGTTTTGCTGGAATATTTTTTTACGTTCCCTGTTTTCGCGAATGTACCCAAACGACTTCTCTCAGAGTTGCATTAAAGAGGTAAAGGCAACGCATTAAATACAATTATCGTTTAGGAACCCCGCAGCCGCTTAGGAACTGAAGCGCTGTCCACGTCCTCGTCGTAACCAGTTTGAACTTCACGGCGTTCCCCGAGCCTGCACTCGACTTCATTCCTTATCACTATCAAAAAGCCTCTATGCTCCTCTCACCGCACACAACTTTGATGCGTAGCCTGGAGCATCCTCTCCCTCCTTCACATCCATTTTTCTTCTTGCTAGTTTACGTCCCTCTGTATTAACACTACGGTTACGTTGGTTTTCCCCCACATTTCTACTTTGCCAATCAATCCTGGCTTCCTGAGACACCACCTTGTCCCTACTACTTATTACCTCTACAGGGCTTAAGTCATTTATTGCTCATTTCCTTTCTTATCTTCTACTTGCCGTTCTTTGACAGATTTTTGCAGGGTTTTGTAGCCCTCTTGGACACGTGTGCCTTTCTATTCCCGGTCTAAACACCTCTTAGGGATGTATTAGAAAGAAAATAACACAACCCTGAAGCGGGTAGATCGCCCAGCAAGGATGCCACCTGAGTTAAAACTGGTTTAAAATTTCATGTAGCCTTAAGTTCTCACTAAGATAAAACCAGTTAAACGGTAACATCAGAAAACGAGCTCCAACAGCCACATCTTGCCTTCGAGGGTACTACGGACCGATGTTCTCAGAGTTTCACAGTCCAGGGAGTGAAGTTTTTAATCGATTGCCACTGATCACTGTAGTTAACTGGATCTTGTCTTCCAGCAGCCAATTCCTCGCCTTCCTGGCCAGAAGGTTCATCTTATAACACGGCTGGGATGCTTTAATAGTATGAAACACTCTCTAGATATACTTTTGAATGCTATGGACCAAGTTACCTTGTCCACAACTTCATAACAGCTGCTCGGTTGTGTCCGACAGCTGTTCGGTTGTGTCCTTCCACCTCCTGGAGGGAGCTGCGCCTTTGTCTGCCTTTAAAAAACAGGCGATAACCAGTCTTTACATAGCTCCAGGACAAAGATCTTCCAAGTCTACCCACAGAAGAGCATGGCAATTATACTTCAGCAAACTGTAGGATTAAAATATCACTTGGGGAATGGGAAAATAAAGGATACTTAGCGATATTTAAGATCCAGATATTTAAACCGTTAGGAGATACCCACCTCGAAGATATTTAAGTTCATCTGCTCCCAACACAGTCAAGATACGTACTAGAGCTTTGTTAAGAGGACGCTAGGATCATCAAAAATGCTAGCCTGCTCTTTACGCCATCCTGCCGGAGTCCAGTCCCCTTAAAAGCTCCACCATCACTCAAAAACCACTTTGCAGCTACATAAAGTCCCGGACCCAGAGCCGTGATTGCTATGTACCGATCTCCCAGGACAACAGAAGATGAAGACAGGGTCCGCTGTCAGGAGACGGGACACTGGGCTAGTAAACCTTTGCTCCAACTTGGTATAAACCATCCGATTTCAGGTCTTCCCTCCTGAACCTATGCCTGAGCCCAAGCCTAGGGCATTACATCTCAGACATTGCCCCCAAACAGATAAAGTGGTTTCACGCCAGTCCAGATTCCCAGCTGAAGTCAACCTCCAACCTGGCTCAGCGCTGACACTGTACGACATTCCCGGTCCCTCGTACCTACCGTCCTACGGAGAGGTGTGGGAATCCACAGCTAAAAAATCAGGGCAGCTGATACTACCCAAAACTCCCACTTTATTCCCCGTTTCAGAGTGCAGTGACTGCGTTCCACCTAGGTGGCTGGCCTTCAGGGTACCAAACTTCAGGGGTTTAAGGCCTCCATGATGCAATTCTACAACAAATCCCAACTGAAGCAGTTTTGGGTTTTGGGGTTCAGCCACGATATACCACGATCGGAGCAAGCTGTGTACCATAATCATACAAATGCACTGGAGGAGCACGCTAACGTACCTAGGAGACATTAATTTCAGTTTTGGTATCTTAGCATGGTATCAATGCCTCTTTTAGTAGTTTCAATCAGCAGATTACCAGAAAACTTCCAGCCTTTCAAATCTCTGGCTAAAAAATCGTTTGATCTCTATTTGTAAAACAATCAGCGCAGTGAGAGTGAACTAGAGCTTACCCCAAATATTCTTAATTTCAGTGCCACTTCCTCAAGATGAACACACACAAGTCCCTCATCACTTTGGGATAAATCCTGTGCCTGTATGCAGAACTGTAGGTCAGCACTTTGAACGCTGACTTCAGGTTGTCAATATAGTGAAGAATCAAAGGAAGAAAAAAGTAATTCTAGAGCTAGGACAGCATTTTGTTAAAAAAAAAGATTCTGCTGCTAGGCAAGGTCCCAGTAGCCACGTGAAATTGAGTCGAATGACTGGAGACAAGATCAAAGTCGTTACTTGACAACCGCTTTCCTGCCACGCAGACGCTAAAGCCAAAGGCCCACCTTGGGATGGGATCGGAAAATGCCGAAATAATCCCGAGGGTTAAACGATTTCCACCATGCAGGGTAGTCTGAAATGCCTTACGGAAAGAGAAAGCAAGCACTCGGATCATAGTTATGTGGGTGGAAGGAGATCCATGAGTCATCGATAACCTTTAATCACTTGGATGTGCAGACTCGCAGCCTTCCCCAGTAGCCTCTCTCGGTCCCTTTTCCAAGCTCACAAGTTCTCAGGAATGAAACCAACTCCAGGACATCTGTTCATGGCACTAGGATATTAAATACAGCGCTCTAGCCTCAATTTTCCCCCATTTAGGTATTCTGCATCTTTCATTTCCGTGAAAGGGAACCAAGAAGGGAATCGGAATTCAAGTCTTAGCAGCGGGATCTAAAACAGAGCGGGACTACTCTTAAGCTCAGTCTATTTAACTTCGAAAGCAGCTTGCAGCATCTAACCCCAGGGTGCCAAAATGAAGTATTTTTGTTTCCACCTTGACCGTACGGGCAGCGATGCCTAATGTTTGCAGTTCTCCACGCTAACGCAGAGCAAGCACGCGCTTCCATTCTGAAGGCTTGCCTTGTCATCAGTCACTGGCAGGGTGCTTTGAAGCACGCGGTTATACTCTGAGACACAAGACTTACCTGCAGTGCCTGAGTAGACTTCCCTTACACGTAGGTATCCTTACAAAATTGTACCCAAAAAGGTTGCTTTTTCCCTAGTTAAGAGTCTTAATGAAAGATATTTGCACTGCACAGGAGGAAAATTTATACAGCGTTATCTGCAAATGTGTTTTTAACCACATTATCCGCGTGCTCTAAGTGCAGATGGAGAGACATATGCCAGGAGTATCCAAAAGTACATATACAGATTTTTATATTTTCCCCTATTGCTAAAAGAATAGGCACCTCAGGATTCAAACGGCTACAGACCCCTCCATTTGCTTATAAGACACGTTGATTCACTAAAGTAACATGCTCGAGGAACAGCCAAATAACACCCACAGTGCTGCCTGGGCAAGACGGACGGAAAGCTCATCCATATTCAGGTAAGGTCAAGCAAGACTCTGTACGAGAGCACGGCATCCGAAATGGAGAGCCACTGCCCATAAACTCCTGCCAAATTTTCCTTCGTGTTTTGGAGCGCTACCTCTAACCACCTTTGATCCATTCTTGGCGCAATTTTTAGCAGATTCCCGTTTAATAGAGAGGAACGTTCACAAGTATGCCTGTCGGTACTGGCCACACGAAAGGAGGCAGCCACGGTGAGATGAACATAACCCGTGGCCGACAGGTCTGGGTCAGATGCTTGCTACGTAGAGGAGCATCAGACAAGAGAGGGTTCTGCTGCCAAACCTGTTCCTCCTGCGTACCGAGCTGGGTTTCTACCAAGGGTTTGTATTTGTCTCTTGTTTGGAGTGTCATCTTTCCAGAAGATGACCTGGGAGATTGCGGAGACGACAAAACGAGCCGTGGTTTCCCCCCAACTGCATTATTCTACGTTCCTCCTATAGCCTTGTCCACGCAAGCCCTCCTCAACCTCATTCGGTGCTCTGCTTTAAGTAGTGAAGTCATGCCTGGCAATAAGGTTGACTGTTTTCATCCTCCACTACAAGAACCTATTTTTTGACACTTAAGACAATTCATAGAAAAGCCCCTTTTTGCCAGGAGTCTTGCCTCAGCTTGGAAACCCATCCCATGGTAGAATATACTTTGAGTAAGGTAGGCATCGTACCTTTGCAACCCAGCTGGCTTTAAAACCTGGATCGATACGTTCAGAGCAAGTCTCCTCTTCTTACAGAACTCATTCCCACTTCTGTTTGTAGTGAAAAAACCCTCTCCACGCACCTTCTCCCTTCCAGCTGAAGAAGAAAGGCGCATTCCTTAGGTGAGCTCAAGTTTGACAGAAAAATAATTACTGCAGAGGCACTTGTCATGGTTTGAAGTTCTAGGCACGTCACTTAGCTTGAACAAAAACCTTGAGAACTTCCTATTTTAAAAAAAAAAAAAATAAATAGTCTAAGACAGAAAATGTACTAAGGTGTTCTCTAAATCATGTTTGGGATTTTTTTTTTTTTTTTTTTTGAGCACATGCTCCAACCTACTTCCAGACAGACGATCCAGCGCACCGAACGGCCGCGCTACAACACAGATTCCTCAAGGTGACATTCGGGAGATGTTAGATATGCAGAACTAGAAGGGGAAGAGAAAGAGCTTCTAAACGAAAGCAGTGTTGATGTATTCATTTGCGATTTTTCCTTACAGCCTCACAGCAGTGCTGTCGGGAGCTCTGACAGATCCAACAGCATCTCTTGAAAACGGCACAGAAGGTGGAAGTAGGGAACCGAGCGCTCTCTGCAGCCTTGGGTGGGGCAGGGGCTGTAATCAAAGTCCTTCCAATCTGATTATTTTTTTTTTTTCCCCCAAAAAAAAAGTTTCCTGTATGCTTTTGCTAGTAGATCTAAAGAAGAAATTTTTTACGCTGAGGGTGGTGAGGCAGTGGCAGAGGATGCCCAGAGAGGTGGTCGATGCCCCGACCCTGGACACATTCAACGCCAGGTTGGACGGGGCTCTGAGCAACCTGATGGAGTTGGAGATGTCCCTGCCCAAGGCAGGGGGGTTGGACTGGATGGCCTTCAAAGGTCCCTTCCAACCCAAACCATTCGATGACTCTAAATGGCAAGTCCCAACGCATAACTCTGGATGGAGATCCACCTCAATGGCAAGTCCTGCCCGGTGCAAGGCAGCAAAGCGGCACCTTCCCGCTCTCCCCAAAGCCAGGCAGAAAAAACCCCAAACCTGAGCTCTGACAATCCCAGCGCTTTGATATTAATCCTGGATGCAGAACGGCATACCAAGATACACCTGCTCTGATTTCTCAGAGCAGGCCCTAGGTAGAGGTCAAAAAGTCAACGGGAAGGTTTCTTAGGAACTGGAGAGGTAGAGGAAGCATCACCTTTCAAATAAGCATCGAGATAGATTGCCGTGAAGGAGAAAGGCAAGAAACCCACCAGGGATGGTGCAAAGGGGACAGGTTTCAAATCACTCAGACCTCAGTCTCCTGCCTACCTCAGAAAGGAAAATGGCATTAAAGAGAAAGCTGGCCGCGGGGACGGATCCCTTCGGGGCGCGGGGACGGATCCCTTCGGTGTCCAGCTGCCAGTGCTGCCGATGCCCTCGAGAGACAACCACCAGAATCCCGGGGTAGCTACGGCGACTGCAGCAACCTCCTTTTCTCCTCCCCACGCTCCCTTTTTCGCAATCCCCGCGGCAGCACAGGTTTTCAGGGTCGGTGGGGAGCCAACCTGCTCCCTTCTCCGCACAACCACGGGATTCAACTCCATCGAGGGCTGAAACGTGATCTGGACTTCCGAAAAAAACCCCAAACCCAACCCCTAAGCAGCAAGTCGCAGAGGTCACGCTTAGTCAAGCGGATGCAAAGCAGGGAATCGGAGTCCAGCAGCCTCAGCAAACAACCTCCTTTGCGCTCATTTCACCCAAATCCCACTACTTTTTTTTTTTGGGAAGTGGAAGAAAACCACGCGCCTGGCCAAGAGCCTGCTGATCTGGTCAGAGATGCGCGCACACAAATCCCTCAACTCCTCTGCTCCCAACAGGGATTTTTCTGCCTGGTGAGTTGTTTGGGTTTGTTTTTTTTTTTTTACCCTCTCCCTTAATTCTTCCCAAACGTTCCTGACCACATTAAACGTTGCCAGAGTAAGAGGCGTTTTTGGTTTTGTTATACACATATTTTTCTAAAGCCTCAGCCACCGCAGTGCACCAGCACATGGAGGAGGCTCTACAGGATTTCTCCCGTCCCTGCCTTGGAGGGGACGCGGATTCACAGATGCACACTTTAGATTAAAGGAAGCAAAGAAGCTTATGAAGCAGAAGCAATAGCATCCCGAAAGCCAACTTCAGGTCGGCAACAGGATTCAGAAAGTACTTAAGAGACAGCTTAATTACTAATAAAACCGATGATACATCCGTATATCCTCCAAAGCCTTGCGTGTGTGCTCAGCGCGCCGCTTGGCCAGCTTGAGATGCGCTCCTCGACGTGAGTAATATAACAGATGGACACAAAAAGAAAAAAAACAACTTAAAAACCACAACAAACCAACCCGACCCCAGCACACCGAAAGGAAGCAAGACAGGCTCTTCAAGAAGCAGTGTTTTCTCTTTCGAGTCCACGTGTAACTCTGTCTCAGCACATTGCCAGCAACAGAGCGTTGCTGTTTTATTTGTCTTTTAAAGGATTTAGGCTTCCAAGAGGGACTATTTGTCTAAACGTCCCAGACAAACCGCGAGTTGACTCTAGTAACCTAAATTCCGCTGTTATTTAACTACACCTTATCGTCCATCCTTCTCAAAAGGAAACTGCCACATCGCAGTCAATAAGCGATCGCGCTTTTCCATCTAACGCAACGATCTCTCCCACCCGTGTGCAAAGTGCTCTCAGGCTTGCAAGAAGCGCTACAGAAAGATCAATACAAAAAAATCATAATACTATAGCTTCAGTTCGCCGAGTAAGTAACATTTCTGGATGGTAAAAAGCTTGGGTTTCCAAACACGTTGCCCGTGGAAGTCATTTACATTCAAGCAGAGCGCAGAGCGGAGAGGAAAGATCAATAAAAATGCAACGGGGCAGACAGAGAAATGTCATCACCTCGGGAAGAGGCAGCCCAGAAACCGCGTGCATCTGACAAGAGCACAAACGGACCAGGCACGTGTGTTTTCCGTAGGGACTTCACCATAAGGAAAGCATCTAGCTTCATTTCGGAGATTATTTTTTTTTTTTTTCTATACTTCTCGGAGGTAAAGAGGAGGCAGGCTGCATGGTCAAAACCAGTCATGGTCCAGAGAGATGAGATCCCAGACGCTGGTATGATTTTACTGCACGACTTCTGACACATTGCGGTCTCTTCTCTTCCCATCTGTAGAATGGGAACAGTTTGGGCTTGTTCAGCCTGGAGAAGAGAAGGCTCCGGGGAGACCTTAGAGCAGCCTTCCCGTACCCACAGGGGCCGACGGGAAAGATGGGGAGGGACATTTGACAAAGGTGTGTAGTGACAGGAGAAGGGACCATGGCTTTAAACTGAAAAAGGAACATTTAGGTGAGATATCAGGGAGAAATTCTTCCCGGTGAGGGTGGTGAGGCCGTGGCAGAGGTTGCCCAGAGAAGCTGTGGCTGCCCCATCCCTGGCAGTGTTCAAGGCCAGGTTGGATGGGGCTGTGAGCAACCTGGTCTGGTGGGAGGTGTCCCTGCCCAGGGCAGGGGGGTTGGAACGATACGGACTTTAAGGTCCCTTCCAACCCAACCCATTCCATGATTCCATACACACAGATGCAGGATGTGCCCATCATCCTACAGCGAGGTCGGAAATCCCAAGTTTTGGCATGCAACTCTGCCTTTTTATCCAATGTTTGCTGAGGTTTATACTCTAATTCATACCCCCCGATCCCGACGCACAGCACTATAAGAGAAAAGCAGCCTGCAAGCCACCTTTAGGTCAGGTATCAACTGATCCAAGCCTGGCTAAGACACCGTGGGCCGTCACACCGGCCAGCCCCCAGGCATCCTTCCTCTGTGCCACATTCAAGCCCGCACATCACTAATCCCCGGCTCCTGACACCCCTCCCTCCCTTCCAGCAAAGGAAACTTCACAGTCAAACTGCGTTTTAAAAAGTCAGCACTAACGAGCAAACTTTACCATTATCCAGAAGTCAAAAAGCTCGGCTCCGTACCAGAAACATAACTTCCAATCAGTGTTCAATCCAGGAACAAAACCTTCTAGGATCACGCTGCCTGTAAAATACAGTAAGCAAAGCCTTCTCCCTCTGACAGCCTATTTCAGGCCTCATTTGCTGCAAGTTTTATGAGATGTTAATCAACAATCAAAAATTTCCACATCTTTCACTGCAGGAAGAGTGGTTTCGGCTCTCTAAATTACACCACTGGGTTACTGCACGTCACAGTCAATGAGCCCTCTCAGCCCGTTTCCATCTCCTTCCCATTTATCGTTTTCAAATTGTTAAAGTATTTTTAAACAATTTTTTTTTTTTTTCATTTGACAGCACAGAGATGAGGATGTCCAGTAGTCTGCCAATGAGCTGGGACAGTACCGAAAGTCAGAACGATGTATTCGGCTCCCTAAAAATTGGGTATCCGTAAGGACTGCCTCTTGCGGAGCTGTTTGTGAGAACGCTTAAAGGGGAGGAGCAGTCCCAGCAGCAAGAGGAAGAAAATAAATACAATCACCAGATCTATTAGGGTCAGAGAAACAGCGAGGGATGGAGAATTTGAGAAACGAGGCACCTCCCACTGTAACAGCACAAGGTGGTTCTTTCACTGCGAGCCAGGAGCTGGTAAACCGAGAAAACCAGCTTTGGGGCTTCCTGCGAGCAATTTAAGGAGTAACGACGAATTCCAAGGGCACGGCGCGGACGCGATGGAGAGAGCGCTCCGCTTCTTCCCCTCAGCACCTGGAGTACATTTATCCCTCGCTTCTTGGCAACTGGAATTAAAAATAGCCAGCCTGGATTAGTTGTGAAGTGAAAAAAAAAAAAGAAAAAGAAAAAAAAGGGTATTACAGCAGAAATGTTTATTTTTGAGAAGAGACAGAGGAGGACGAGGAAAGGTCTAGGTTCAATGCGTTATCTAGAGCATGTAAGGAAATAATCACTGAAGCAAAAATGCAAGAGGGAGAGCATGGCTGCTGAAGACAGGAACAAGATATTATTTTTTTAAAGGTACTGAAGGGAAGAGGTCATCGTAACATTTGCAGTGATCTTAATCAGCAGCCGAAATGAAGTTCTCACTGATATTTATTGGCTGGGGCAAACGTGTCCAAATCAGCACGCCATAAAAACCCCGCTGTACGGCGACGGTGCCTACAGTCAAGCCTAAAAATCCCACACCTGATGATTTACGGTCCATCGCCCTCCACGGCTCTGCTGCACCGTCGGGGAACTTGCAGCCCTACCAGATTATACATAAATTTTACTCCTGGAATCAGCCCAGTCCCTACAGACTTCTCGGTTGTATTGAGTGGTTTGTGTTTCGGCTTGTGGGTTTCTGTTTAAAGGTTGTTGGGTTGGTCGATTTGTTTTTTAAACCGTGTATATTCACAAGTTACTGAAGGTGAGCTTCCAAACCCTTCATCTTTCAGAAGAGGAACGACGCACCACCAGTCTTTGGTCTTAATACGAGTTGATTGCCAGAATGGTTTGAGGACTTGAGCTTGGCCCTAACCAGTCTTAAACCAAGATACCCAACTCATGAGACACGATGTCTGCTATCTAGATTATAGTTTACCTAGAAACTTACCCAGAAAAACTTGCCCTGGATCTTCAGCTTCACCAGTCTGAATGCAGGTTGAGGAGTCAGAGCAGACCGACCCAGGAGAAATAATGGTCAGGTCAGTTGACCTGAACAAGGAGAAGCCACAACAGGACATTGCTGGAACCGGGATTTCGGGTGCTGCCCCTACTTTGCTATCTAAAAAAATTATTTTGTGGGGTGGAAGTTGTCTAAACCAACATGCTGCACGTTTCTACAGGTCAAGACTTCAACCCCACAAACGTTTCCCAGATGACAACCCTCCACGTGGTAGCAGGAGCTGACGGCATGCAGCTTAAGGGCCTGATCAAGACCAAAGTAGGTCACCTTCAAATCCAGGTACAGAACTGCGGATTCAGCTCATTCTCTGGGATAGCTCCTCACAAAAGATTTAAACGAGCACAAAGTTGAGATAAGTCCGTCCCCGGAGCTCTACCTGAGAATGTCAGGGTTATCCTTAGAGAGGACCTACATGATGCAACAGACCTCCGCCACCTTCCTACTAAAGGGGGGTCACGGTGGACCAAATGACCAGATTTTCTGATGCTTTGTGCAGTCTAAGCTGAAATATTTCAGCAAACAAGACTCCATCATTTCTCGAGGAAGAAGGGTTTCACAGAAAAAGTTCAGTCCGCCAGGAAACACCCAACACGGAGCCCAGACATCCCTTATCCATCCCTGGAAGTGTTCAAGGCCAGGTTGGATGGGGCTGTGAGCAACCTGGTCTGGTGGGAGGTGTCCCTGCCCATGGCAGGGGGGTTGGATCCAGATGGCCTTTAAGATCCCTCCCAACCCAAACCATCCTACGATTCTACGATGGTGCCAGAACCGGCTTAAGGATTTTGGAGACTCAGTCCCAACTGAGAGATGAGTTGTAGATATCGCAACCACAGGCGATACGGCAGCTTTCAACTGCAGAAAGCCACAGCTCTAGAGTTATGTACAGACAGGCTGCTGGGGTTGTCCCAGATTTTAACAGGGTTGGGTTTTTTTTTATTTTAAATATTAAAGAGGTGGAGGAGCAGCTCTGTAAACAGGCAAGCAAAACAAACACGCACCAGATCTACCATCAGCTGCACCGGGCTCGCGGGACGCACGGCAGAGCGGCTCTGCCCTCGCTGGTTGACAACACGTGCCCAAGAGATCTGACGTCAAACCGACCGCGCACGCGCAGTTCTTATTTTCCTATTTTTCACAAGCCAGGCATTCCATAAAATACTTTATAAATTATTTTGGATAGGATTTGGGATTCAACTACATTATTTAAAATATCTGGAAACCCTACAACTAGTTGATGGGTTGGAGAAGGTTTATCAACCATCAGGTCTAGGCCCTATATTCTTGCTTCAAGATGATGCTGTCTTATCGCTCGTAGTCAGAACCCACAGTCACAAGTCCAAAACGCCCAATATAGGCTAGGAAGAACGAGGCAGAAGGGATTTACTTTTAAATCAGAAAAGCTGGCCTTGCCATCCACACGACCTGTATCGTCTCACTGCTCTTATGGTGCCAGGTTCGTTAGCGTACATAAACATATCTTCATTAATCCACGGAAAACCGGTCCAGAGTAGGCTCTGCTTTACTGTTAAACTTCACAGCTGCAGCAGCCATCTAGGACTAACCATAAAAACCACTTTGGGGTTGCAACCAGGGCAGAAAGTGGTTCTTGTCCCAAGAGGACAGCAGCAGCTAAAAAAAAATTTAAAAAATCCCAAAATCAAAATAAAAACTGTGCCCCCACCAATCATACGCTCACCATCAGGAGTATCAGGAAAATCCTCTGTGAAACGCAACGTCAGTCCGGATCCGGACAACCTTCAACAGTCCAGACTTTAGCAGTCTCCCTCTCCATTCAACCTTCTATGGTGGGACTCAAAGATCTTAAAGGTCTTCTTCCAAGCTAAACGATTCTACGATTCTCTGACCCCCTCGTCGCTCCCACCACCGCGGCAACAAGTCCTACGGCATGCAACGGTGGGACCTTCCCGGCAAAGACACAGCCGGCACTCGACTTCACCACATTTATCCTCCTGCATCTATTCCCCCACCTTTTATTCGGCTGCAAGCTACGAAGCTCTGGGCTCTTGGCCAACTGGCTGCATCTCCTCTCTCCCGCTCCCTCAGAGCTGCAGGTTACAGCAGACCACGGCATTTCTGCTTCTCTAATTAGGATAGTTAATGACCTAATTTAAGCCATGCAGAGTAGACCCAGGCATTACAGTTACAGGCTCCTCAAATGAAGTTAACAATAAATCACAGAAATTCAGCTGCGAGCACTTCTCAGGCACCTTTATATCAGCAATATTAATTTTACCGGGAGGACAGCAAGTTCACTCCCTCCCCTCCTTTTAAGCCACTGACTAATCTCGATGTCTCGCTAGCAGCCTCCTTTGAAAAGCTGCTTTGAACCCATCTCCAGGTCCTTTGGAAGAGAGCTGCGCGAAGACACCTAGCTCGCAGACAGCCTAGACCTTGATTGGTCTTGATCTTCATCAGGAATAATACAACAACTGTAGAAATCCCCCATCAGCGGCTCCTTTAGCAAAGACTTCCCTAGAGATCGAGGGCCTCAACATACGCCTTTCTTCCCAGAAGAGCACTGAAATTATCTCTCCCAAGGGAATTAGCATAACTCAAGTCGTTGAGATTAACATTAAAAAGTCATTTAGACTTGAAAGCCATCCCAGGTGCCGGTGGAATGAGGTGCGCTGCCATCCGCGACTCAAATTCCAGCACAGAGGTTAATTAATCCAGATTTTAAGGCTGGGAAGATAGCTCGCGACCAGCTGAGCGTACGTACCAGCCAAGACACGCTGAAAGAAGTTACTGGTTGCTGATGGGCAAGGATCTACAAACGTCAAAGGGAAGCACGGACTGGAGGAAGACACTAGATGCCTTGAGCCCTCCCTCTTGCACCCATCCTAAGCGATGGGGAAGAAATATATAGCTTCTTCCTTCCAAAAAATTAAAAAAAAATTAAAAAATAAAAGATGTGTACAGCACAGAATGATACTTGGTAAGAGAACTACAAGAGGCGTTTATCAGCCAACGTAAGATCACATCTTGGAAGCATAAGCCCAGATCTCACGTCCACAGACCAATTCACATCCACGGGCACCAAACACCAACAAATAACAAGCGCTGTCGGTCTCCCCCCCTTCCCCAAAGTCAGCAGCAAGACAGTTTCCAGCAGCCAGACGATCGCATCGCAAGGGTGTTGGTTCCCCCTAGCACCGAAGAACTCAGCTCTCAGCGTCGCTGCAAACGAAGGCAACAGATTTGCAGCAAGGTGCAATCACGCTGTTTTTAACGATCATGTGGTATATTAACATTCAGCCGCAGCTACCGCCTGGGCAGACGCTTCATGGAGGAGATCAACCAACCATCCATGGACGGCAGCGGCAACCGCACGGCCACCGACGCCGGCCCGGTGGCACGAAGCACAGCGTCACATCTGGCTTACAACCGGTCCAGATACACCCAGCCAGAGGCACACCCCTGTCCAAGCCACCTGCTGCTTGCAGGTACCCAAGAGCTCACATCACACTCCCCAATTTCATTAATTTTCTTTTAAAAATGTGGGTTTTTTTTATTT
>NW_009607908.1:0-26085 GCF_000690535.1 Cariama cristata
AAAAAAAAAAAAAAAAAAAAAGGCAAAGGCAAGCAGTTCTGGCTTCAACATGTGCCAACTCAGGTGGCACATCAAAATGGACATTTGGCAGGAGATGGATGCTAGAGGAAGCAATCCCCATAAAAAGTTTTGCTTGAGCATCTGCCTGTGTAATAAACTTTCAGCAGGGTGAAGAGTATCACCCTGTGATCCCTTTTTATCAAGGGCAACAGCTTTGCAAGAGGATGGCATTTCACAGGGAAAGCGATGTCAGCTTGCAAGTCTATTTCATTACAAACATGCCTGTTAGCTGCTAGAACAGAGCAGCGCATCTTTGATCTGCAAGAATCTGGCGACGAACACTGTCTGCTCATCTCATTTTAATTTTGCAAAATTACAGTAGGTAACTCCAATTTCACACCCTGCTTCCCTCACAACTTCTCTTCTCAGTGAAGGTCATAGCCTGCTCTGGATGCGCAGAATGGATTTCTCCTCCAGTCTTTCCATCAGCAGGAGAAGAAAGACAGAACAGGTGGTTTCTGTGAAAAGTCTGTTTGTCCTGTGCTCATGTGTGTGACTGGGGTTTGCAAAATGCCCAGGCTAGCTTTAAATTAGCTAGCTTAAATCCCCAAAATATTGTAGACAGTGGATTGTGCAGCTGAGATTACAAAACCCTCTTGCCATCCTTAAATTGCATTCAGGTACTGACTTATGCTGAGCTCATTAGTTCCACAGCTATCACTACCAAAATTTGTGCTCAAAGGCTAACAGGGTTATGCAGCTGGATTCCCATGGATGTACCAAAATCAGAGGCCCATTATTTGTGCAAAGTCCAGCTCTACATTGTGTATACTTGCCACAAACTCCCAGAAATTGCCCTGCCATGACTCTTCTCTTGTTTTATTCTTTGCTAACCCACCATCCAGTGGTAATGCCTTATCACCACTAAAAGCAAGAAGAAGATTGCTTGAAGTATCTAACCTTAGGATGGGAAGAATAACTTTTTAGACTTAATGGACTTTATTAATCATGGATATGAGTCAATAGCTTGAACATATTTATCATTTTAGGTTCAGTGGATCTTCCCACCTCCAGCTGCTGCTCAGGAATGACAATAGGCCAAGGCATACTTTATTATACAATTATATTAATTGTATAGTATTTATATTAATTAATATACAATAACAATTATATTAATAGCTAAAATATAACTAAGACTGCCTACTACAACAGTTTCCTTAAAGGGAGTCACTGACAGAATTCCCTGCCTGACTCTAAAGGTCCCTAGTAGGAATATAAGCCAATAAATTCTGAGGCAATAATTGAAAACAGCCCACCATAGCAGCCAAATCAATTATATTGGGTCTAAGGATGAAAGATTCGATTCATTGGATCAGTGGGCAAGTTTTTCCATGTACTTCTTGTGGTTTCAAGGTGCACGTAGAGAGCAATGTTTGCTGCTAGTATTTTACAAAACACCAGAGCGGGCACATGAACAACCAGAGCTGTCCCTAATGTTTGTTTGCCATGGGTGGCAGAATGCTCAGCTCAGTAAAGAACACGGGGATCTGCTTAGGAAGCCTTTGACATGATCATAGTTCCTTTCAGGTGATAGACATGTACTCCACACCATCCTTGATTTGGGAGAGACTAGTCAGTTTAGAAGATAACAGGATCATGAAATATAAGTGAGGGTTATTTAATGTAACAGAGGCTAAAGTGAGCATAATTACTATCATTGCTGTGAACATGAGAACACTTTTCCCCATAAAAGCAACACTTGTAAATTTACTCTTTGTGCACTGAATTTACAATCTCAAAGGAGGAATCTCCAGGAAAATTAGAAGGGGATGTAGACTAAGACTTGATCTTAAAGTGCACAAATGAGATGCATTCAAACATACACAAGAGGAAGTGGTTATCATCTTTGAATTATTCACAGCAATATCATCTGTGGGCAGAACGATACATCCTTCTATTAAAAACAAAATTTGCAATGAGCATGATCTCTGAAGAAATTTCTCTAAAGCGTTCATTTAAAAAGTATTATATTTTTGGTAGCAGAGGGCCACTGAGATGGTGGGGGGGCTCAAGCATGTGACCCATGAGGAGAAACTGAGGAAACTGGGCTTCTTAAGCCTGCAGAAGAGAAGGCTATGGGGGATCTGATAGCAGCTGAGTCAATTAAAAGACACTAGTCAGACTCATCACAGAGGTGCCTGATGGGTGGGTAAGAGATAACAGGCATAAACTGAAACAAGAGAGACTCAGACTAGGTATAAGCAAAAGTTTTTTCACTGTGTGAATAATCACATAGAGGTGCAGGTTGCCCAGGGAGGTTTTGCCATCTCCACCCTTGGAGGTTTTCAAGCTCTGACTGGATAAGGACCTGAGCAATCTGATCTGACCTCAGAGCTCACCCCACTTTAAGCAGAATGGTGGATTAGAGACCTCTTGAGGTCCTCTCCATAATAAATTAATCTATGGGCCTATGATTCTTTGTCAAAAATAAAATTTATGTAGTTTATATATGTTCCTCCTCCAGGCAGATTGCCTACCAATTTTCCAGAACATGCTCTCAAATTTGAAAAATGACTGGTGAAGCTAATCTGAAAATAAAAAGCATACGGAGTGTGAGACATGACAGACAAAGGACATCCTCAGAGTCATTACAGCAGACAGGGAAACCTTAATATAGAAGCAAAACTATTCTATTGCAAGGAAGAGGAGACATTTTGATTTGTAAAGAGGTTTGCACCCAATGTAACAGAATAATAATGTTCTTTCAGTGATTAAAAAAAAAATGATCAAAATACTACTGATTTTTTTTGTAGTGTAGCAAAATAACAGAAGATTTATTAATCATAGATAACACAAAAGGAGTGAAAAGCATGAAATAGGTTCCGAAACCAAACTACATAATTTCTAAGTAATAGTTTTTTCTAAGTAGTATTTCTAAGTACTATCTTTTTCAGATTTTTCATTTTTGCAATAAATTTTGGAAATATGTTCTCATTCTGAATTAAAACAGTTGCTGAAATTTTCTGGAAGTAGGTGATATAGCTTTTCAACCATATCTAAGAAATACCTATGCAAGAAAGAAATTTTGCTTAGTCGAATGATATGTTTGAGATCTATGTTTGCCTTAAATTGTTACATCAGACTATGGTATGCCAGTTACTTATTACTAACTGCTTCTTTTCCAAAAGAATTTGTGATCCTAAATATCAAAAACTTTGACACAGGACTTTCATTCTCTTTGACAGTGTGGTTAAAAATAAAATTCCAAATGAAATATTGAAGAAAAATTTGGTTTGTTTAAAATAACCATTAAATCTAGTGTATTTTCAGGTCTTTCATAAAAAGATAGCAGTTATATTAATTTCCATATAGTATATGTCCAGCTTTTGAGTTGTTTCTTTATACCTCATTGAAAAATATTTGCTGTATTTTATAAAACACACTTTCAATCTCTGGTACAATTCAATGCACCAGGCAAGGAATTGTTCTCATACTTCTTCAGAAGTCAGTCAGCTATTTTCAGTCTAATGGCATAAAAACTTTCATGTTTTATGAGAAAATGCTGGGTCCCTAATATTTGATTAACTGTTTTTTTAAACATAAAATTTAATAAATATATATATGCTAGGGAGAATTTATGTCCTTTCCCCTCTTCACTTTATGTTTTCCTGTTTATACTTTGTTCTTGAAAATATTTAATTGTTTTGGTTTTTTACCCCCCTCAAGAATAGTTCTGGATATCTATGGCTCTAGCTGATATCTCAATATACCTGTATTGTAGTCAATGACTACATTAATTCACAGCTGCTGAAAATGTGTCACTTTAACTGTAAGATCATTCAATCACCTTCTCCTTTTGTAGTGAGCTTAGCAGCTCACTGCAGCTTTTTCACTATACTAAGTGAAGAAGAAAAGACAGTTCTGCCTTGAAAGAGGAAAATTATAAATTCTTCCTACAACCTTCTCAAATACAGTTCACATTTCACAATAATTAACAGGGACTAACTCTTCATGGCAAAAGATAATTACCTTCTGAGTAAGCAACCTAAGGATTTTTGCCAATAACGACAAAAAAACAGAGCATACGTTGCACAATGAGAGTCCTTACACTGTTCTTTCTTGGAAAAATTAAAATCAGGTGGACTTAAGTGAAAAATGGTATCTGCCCTGATTATGTAGACAGGATTGACAAGGCTCCCCAGGGAGTTGGTGGAGTCACCATCCCTGAAAGTGTTCAAAAAACGTTTAGATGTGGTGCTTCAAGACATCGTTTAGTGGGTTTAGCGGGCATGGTGGCATCGGGTATACGGTTGGACTTGGTGATCTTTGATGTCTCTTCCAACCATAATGATTCTATGATTCTATGACTATACTTAGATATTTCTGTCATAGAAAGCCTAGAAGATCCATAATGTGGTGAAGATGCATCCTAAAGCAGTTTTTCAGTATAGCATCCACACATTTTCATTTTTTAGGAACTGAATCTATGACACAAAATTAAAAATAAGAAAGTGGAGTCAGTTTCAGATTTAGCAGTTTTTCCTACTCAAGATTCTAATCAGTGTGATCCAGTTCCTTGTGTTTTTGATAGCTTTGGATAAGGCATTTGTCTTTCTGTTTAGAGATATTCTGAACTGGGTTTAATGTTACTGAGTACAATATTCCTCTTCACTCCTCATACTAAATTGATAGTCAGATATCTGATGGGATTTTGCAAATCTTAATTCATTAATCTACAGGAAATGTTCATCTATTAAGTTGCATATCAACAAATTATAGTTCAGCAATTATTTTTAGTTTGTTGTTCTTGGAGGCCACACTGAAGTAGGATTCAGATGCTCTGTAAAAATGCATAGCAAGGCTGAACAGTTGTTAGGAAAAGGCATCTTAGCAGAAATAGTATACATAGCTGACAATGTGGTTAGGGTATAATTAATCATGCTAAATTTTTTGGATGGACAAAAAGCAGAAATTATTCTTTGAGACTGGCATGAGATTTTTAATAACTACAAATAACCAACAGCTTGATTTTATGTCTCAATGAAGCTCAGGCATGCAGCAGTATTATGCTCTATTTTAAAATTAAATAAATAATTTAAAAAATCAAGTCTAGAAACTTGTTAGTTATATTTATAGCATGAGAATCAGAGCACCCAATTCCAGGTTGCTCTTCAGTTTTTTTATTTGCTAACTTTGGACAAAAACAGTCAACACATACATTTCAATTAGATATCTACATCACAAGTGCAGTTATTCTAGGCACCTTCCTTAGTGAAAGGCAAGAGTAAGCATGTCACTGTTACCACCCTTTCCCTGAAAATTGTGTTGGCTAAATTGTGCTGTATTTCATCAGAGTCTGGGAATCAAAACTCTAGACTTCCATACATCTCTGGTGATAACAATGTTAAAAACTGTTTGACCTGACCAGTTCTTCTCTGCCCTCCACCCAGGGAACTGGTAGATGGGTATTACCTAAATGTTAAGTGTATGAAAAAATTCAGGCTTGGGAATCCCAAACAACTACTTTCTATAAAAAAAAAAATCACCTTTATTTCTGTTGGTTACATATTTCTTGATGTCATGAAATTATGTACTTTGTATGTAATATGAAGATGGATCATACGCTTGATGCCAAGGACTGGAAAGATCAAAAATTGGGATATCTGCAGGTCAGATCCCAAGAATGAACCATGATGGTCCTGTCTACCTAATCTCTTCACTCTGCATTTCATTGACATCGCTTAGGTCCTTAATGTAGGAATGGATTAAATGTAAACTAGACATTTGTGCAAACATTTAAACAATTAGACTTCATCAGAAATGTTCCCAGGCATCAGGAGCCAATTTAAAAGAGTTGTCACTGCTTATGCAAGCAAGCTACTTTCCCTTTCAAAACAGGATGGCTGCACTCAACCTGACTACTTGGAGTGAACCCTGGCATTTCCTACATGCCAAACTCCGCATGGGAATTTTTCCTGAAAAAATGTCAGTTTAAAGAGATCAAATGAATCCCAAGGAACTTTCTGACAATGCCAGGGAAGAATGTCACCAGGTATCTTTGAATTTACTATGATGGATTCAGGATTGCAATCACCAGACGGTGACTGTAAGACTGATCTGAGATCTCCTGTGTGGTCCTGTTTGCCTTCTCTATCTGGGCTACAAACTCTCCAAGGTGGGATGTATGAAAAGGTTTCTCCTGCTAAACATTTATTTAGTGTTTACTGCTATAGATACCTAATCTCAGCTGAGGATGTAGTGTCTATGGCTGAATATAGTGTCAGTCACATAAAGCTACACTAATGATCACTCAGTACAATGAAGGTTTCCTAACACACTAAAATCTGTACATATTCAACATATTTTCTATGTATGTGAAAGCTACATCTGGAAACATCTTTTGATTTCCTGCATTTTAACTAAAATGAAAGTATTGTGTTAGATGACATAATATGTTTTTTAAATGTCTGAAACAAGTTTAAGGCTGAAACATGGCTTTTCTTTTACATACATATATTATTCTTTTGACTACAGTCAGTTCTCAGGGGACTGACATTTTTAACTTCAGCTTGCAATGGCCTGGCTTCTTAATACTACCATAAAGGCTTGTTTTACATAAAAATGAAGAATTAAATTCTGCTGTCAGATATGCTGATGGAAGTCTGTTGGCATCAGCGGGATGGCACCAGAAGGATCTGGCACTACTTCTGTTCCCTGAATTTGACAGCCCGTAGGAATGTGCAGCTCTTTTTAAGATGAGGATGGTTTCCTTGTCATATTCAATAATTCGGATGATTTGAACTTAACTGAACAGCATGTAGAGAATTTACTGTAGATGCTTAGAGTACTGGAAAGAACCCTCTGGCACAAAAGTTTGTTTTGCTGTACATTTTATTAGCAGTCCGTAGTTTGGAGGGGAATTTTTGTTGGTGTTTTTCTTTGTCAGCTACTCATGGGCGCACATGTGTATTTATTTATTGGGTCAACACCGTAGATGACTTTTTGCTGGCTTTGTATTCCTATTTCATGACAGTGGAAACTTCCAGTCAGGACAAAGAACTAAATAAGTCTCAGTTTTTGGCACTGAAAACTCCCAAGACAGTATTTCCCCCATCTTTACGACAGCAATACAAATAAAAATACTCATAGTGATGTTGTAAATACATTTGCAAAGAATTGTGCAGACTGGTATTTGCAATCTTTCTTCAACTGTGTTCCTTCAATGTGTCTTCTGTTTGAGTTCTTTTATATCTTCAATCTCCAATAATTTTGCACAGATACTATAACCTTTTTGCCTTTCCAGACTACTTCCAGACTACACTGTGAATGACAGGATAAGCAGAAGTCCACTAGAAAGTTTAGTTAGAGTATTCTGTTGGTACAGTAGGGAAACCTTTTGGAACCGGCAATAATATTTAAAATTTATCTTCTCCCAGCTACTTCATTAAGTCCAAGTCGTGTAATCCAATTTCCAACCTGACAAAGGACACACTGGGACCTTCAGCACAGAAGCTGGGGACTGATTACTCAGCCAACCTTTTATTACTCAATTTGTGATAGCATGTAAGAGCCTCATTTGCCAACCAGACTCCTGTTGTGCTAGGAAACTTTTTCTTGCAAATAACAAACTGAAGACTATGGGTAGACTGGGACAGGTGAACTACTAACCCAATTGCATGTGGAATAGCTGTTCCCAGAATTAACAAAAGATAGTCAGCCTATCAAGCTAACACATTTTAAGAACTTGCAATCCCTACTGTAAGGAATTGTCTTTATAAGTGAACCCTAAGAACTTGTCTGCCTGGGCTTCAAGTTGATAACCCAAATGCTGTTCAAAACCTAACAGCTTTAGCTTAATGCTGTGTCTAAATTCAATATACAGATGTCTAAATTTAATATATAAGCAAGCTGAGAATATCTTTGCCCCAAAGCATTGTGGAAGCTGAGTGGTAACATAAATTCAAAAAAATATAGGAAAAATCCATGGAAGAAAAATCCATCAGAGTATATCTTAGAAACACAAACTGCTGCAAATTGGAGTGTTTTGGGAAAGTATCTCTGCACATTTACTTTGTTCTTACACTTGTCTTCAGGAGTCTGCTACTGACCATTTTGTGAGATTGTGTTAAATGGACTGATGCAGTATAGAATGTGTTATATCTCATCCAAAAATGAGTTCTGAACTGGACCCACCAAACAAATGTCCAAGGTCTGAAAGCAACATTGTTCCCTTTATTTGATCAAACAAGTTATATATCTCTGATGTCAAAGCGCTGGTAAACACAGGCACAGTGCCCCAGAAGCACTCTGCTCCCAATGAGAAAGTGGAGGTCCCTCTGCACGATGCTTCCCAGTGTTTCTGGATGTATGGTTCACAAGGGCAAACTCCCCGATATGTAGACCTGCCCCATGCAGCTTCCAGACCAGAAGGGATTTTCACATGACCAAAGCAGAGCAAGGCAGAAGAGCATAGATCTCTATATATACATGCCTTTAAAAACAAGCCTGAGAGAGAGAAAAAAAAGCCTCTACAGATTTTGTCAGGACTCTGTTTTTACTCACATCCAGGTATTTCTTATAACCAATGATCTAGTCTGTTCAAGGGTCAGGATTATATCTGGTCTGGGTACTTCATTTAGTTATGCTATATCAAACTGTAATGAATCCAGCTGCATAGAAATGAAATAATAAGCTTGTGTGCACTGCTCCTGCATTTTTCTAATTTTCTCTTTATCTTAAATCTCAAAAAAAAAGATTTTCTTTTTCTTCTTTTAAAGAAACTGCCACCATATCTGTTACTGTTATGGATGACTTGTCTTTAAAAACAAATTGAGTCCAAGAGTTCAAACTAGAAAATTGCATTTTGGCTGAATGGAAGACTCTCGTTCTTTAGAGGTAGTACATTAAGACAGGAATGTCTAGGGGATGTATCTGTAAAAGGCATATTGATTTTTAATAAATATAATGTACCAGTCCCTTTGTAATAGCAAAGACAAATGCAACACAGTGCAGGACTTCTGGTCTTTCTGTATACATTCATATATATGTACTGGCATATATATATATATATATAATCCTATAAGAGTACTTTGTACAAAGCAAAAACGGCATTCACAATATGTATATACACACACACATATATAAAAATGTATACATATATATGAAAAGGTCCTTATGCCATTTCTTGTTTCTCCCTGTCCTTTAGGAGTACTTTCAAATACCATGTTTTTTCTTTCTGAGAGGGACATGTTTTCGGCAGTATTTATATATTAGATGTTTCAGCAGGTAGTACAACAAAAGGAGAATAAGGACAATGTTGCAAAACTCTTATGAACTTTTTCTATGCCATGGCTTTATCTGGGAGAATTCAGGATCACAGGAAAAACTAACAATCCAACAGTAAATGGATCATCCCCTAAACACCAAAAAACAGTTTATGTATTCACTTCGTGAACAAGTCTGTGCCTATTAATCCCTGAAAAGAGGTTCTGGGATCAAAATGATGATGTGTAGACTCCGTACCCCTAAAAACACTCATAATTTTCTCACCGAATGAGAATTTTTAATCTTTGTGATAAAGACCAGAAGAAATTTTAGGCACAAATGTCTTGCAAAGGTAACTCCTCCTTTGACACTGTTACCTGCAAAATGTTACTGCACTGCGTGAATTTTCACAAATCTCATGTTTACTGTAACGTTGGAGGACCCAGCAGTGAAGAGGTATAGTGCTAAACTTTACGATAGACGTCTTTGCCCACGTCAGCCCCTTCTGAGTTTCAGTGGGCTCTAGTGTTGAGTATTTCAGTTCTTGGAATATCAGATTAATAACAAACTCAGTAGCTCATTCCTGTTCTTTGTATGTTTTTCCTCATGTGCTATGTGCCACAACAGCTGTGGTTCAGACAGTTCATAGATAGTATTTTTTGTGTCACATTCAACTTTCTTTATCCAACAGAAGGACTCTTGAGGATCTTATTAGGACCAATGGACCATAGTCATCAAGCTCTTGGCTTCAGGCTACCTATCCTTCAGTAACAATTTTTTCACACAACAATCTTTAAGCTTTTTAATTGGGAGCACTGTTGGTCATGTAATAAATGGTGGGGTTGTCAAGATTTGACTTTCTCAATGCTATTCAGGACATTAAGGATTCATAACTTTGACAAGCAGAGAGGTCACTTCTGTACCTCACACAAGCTGCCCCATATTCCTACTCCCATGTAGTGGAGTGGTTGAGAACTGAAGTTCACATACATGGGTAATTGTCACAAATGAGTGATTACCACAGTAATCCCCTGCCTGTCCCAGACACTATGGCAAAATACTCGGTATTATTGAAATGTTGAGAGTTTCAAATCAAATTTCTAGTACGTAGCACCCATAACGCTTCCTTTGATAAGGTGCCTGGCCCACTCCTATATACAAAACTTTATCTTATCACAGACCAGCTGGTCACAGATACCATCAAAATGTTATACAGTCGTATCCTATGACTGCCTCTCCATCTGCCCAAAGGGTGTCTTACTAAAACATGAATCCCCATTGGCTTTTAAACATCACAATTTCCTTTTATAGATTAGAACATTAGCATAATAGTAAATACTCAGAAAATGCCCTAATGAGACAAGAAAATTGGTTAGTAAATTCGCAATTCCAAAAGATTTTCTGGCTTCTACGTCTTTCCTTAAAACACCAGACTGCATGGAAATCCTTTGTGTTGAAAAAAAGGTCTGTTTTTCTTCTCTCCCCTTACTCCCCTTCTACTTTTCTGATGCACAGGATGACTAGAGGCCCTCTATGCCTACAGTTTTTAACTGTCCATGACCACTACTATTCCTTTCTCATCTCTTAAACTATAGTTGGCACAGGGGAACAGACCAAATTCATCCAGTTATAGAGACAGTTACCGATCTTACTTCTTTCCTGATCTGACAGTCTGATTCTCAAAAGTAAACTTCAATACAATCACAACACAGTTATATGAATGTGCACATCACTGAAAGTATTCCTAAGAAGTGGTTATTTCCTGTAATAGCAGCTACAGACGGATAGGAAGAGCCATTTTCTCGATTCTGTGTCAATATGCTAAATTGCATGGAATAGTCCTCAATTGCTGATCAGTATCTGTCACCTATTTTATTAAAGATGTTTAAACTACATTTCTTATCCACAAGTCAATGAATAAATAAATAAAGGTAATCCAGCTGAATAAAGTCAGACAAAAATTTTTAAGGATGGTACAGGATACAGGCCTATGTGTTGGGGAAGGTTAGAAGCAATTCAAATCATAAAATGTTTTATGCTACTTAGAATAACATTTTAACTTAGAATGATGTTTTAATATAGATCCTAGTGCTACTGAATGGACAGAAAGTAATTAGTCTTGAAAATCAAAAAGGATGGTTTGATGCAGGGAAAGATATTGCTGGTTTGGCCTTTTTTTCAGCTTTAGACACTATTTCTTGGGGAAAGGAAAACGGAGAGAGGGTAGTGAAGAGTTACACACCACTGGAGCAGCCACTAGACAGCAGTAAAAGGTCACAAACATATAACTGCTTCTGCAAATATCTTGGGTTGAGTGCACTGGATCTTTCCAGATCTTGGAAGCTAAAGTGTCCTGATTGTTTTTGGCAGCTAACTATCACATCACCTGGAAATTTTCCACAAACAAACTGGGGTTAGCTAAAAGCTGTGATCCAAATGACTTTTAGAAAGAGAAATAGTAAACACTAGGAAGAAATGTGGCATGCTTAGCTATCATGAGCTAATGAAGGTGAAATGGAAAAGAGAGGGAAGAAAGAAGGTTTTCAGTTTTGCTATACGGCAGAAGGAATGCTACTAAAGTTTGTGCAATTGCAATTGCACTGCTCGGAGAAAGGAGTTGGACCCAGTGGAATTGCACTTATATAAAAGCTGAACATAAGAGGAATTAGATCTGAGTCTCATTCAATTGCTGTAAAATTTCCCATTCCCAAAGCACTGGGAATTAGATGCAAGTATTGGATGCAACTTAATATTTCCCACCCTACAAGATGGATGAGACGGTCGGTTAAAACAGTTAACAAAGTACATTACGGATTCATATAGGTATTTGCTGAAGACTCAAAAGGCTCTGACCCAGGATATCAGAGAGGGTACTGGGAAGGCCAAAGGTTTCCAGTGCAATCAAAGAGGTGGCCAGGATTTTAGTTCAGAACAATCACCTCCTCAGTAAGTGAGATGGTAGAAGACGGAGATTTCCTGCATGTAGAAAAAGTAAAGTAAAAAAAATTGGAGTATAACAGTTTTACTTTCAGACTAACCAGACCCTCAGTAATCAGTAAGGTGTTCCTCCGCTATGCTCTGCAAATTGCTTTTAATGTAAGCACAAAATTTAAAATCTACTAATGCTGGGCATAAGGTAGTAAGCCCAGCTGGACTTCCACTAACTCGATGTGGAGCCATTTTAAGCACCTTTACGTTTATTACAGAGTTTCTTCACAAACTGAATAGTCTCCCAATAAATAACTTCTATCACTCTATATTTTCAGGAAAAATTTCAATCCTCTATAATGCACTGAATGAAAGAACAATTAACAAAAAAATCAGTCTCTATAGGTGTTTTCACTCAACTGTACAAATGAATAAAATACAACAGTTTTCTATGTCCACGAATCTGTCAATAGACAGTGATCACACAATAATTTAGGTTGGAAAAGAACTTTAAGATCCAGTCCAACTATAAACCTAGCACTGCCAAGTCCACCACTAAACCATGTCCCCAGGTGCCACATCTACACGTCTTTTAAATACCTCCAGGGATGGTGACTCCACCACTTCCCTGGGCAGCCTGGTCCAATGCTTGACAACCCTTTTGATGCAGAAATTTTACCTAATATCCAATCTAAACCTCCCCTGGTACAACTTGAGGCCATTTCCTCTTGTCCTATCATTTGTTACTTGGGAGAAGAGACACCCCTCCCCCCTTGCAAACTGGCTGAGGGTGCACTTGATCCCCTTGTCCAGACCATTGTTAAAGATATCAAACAGAACTGGCCCCAATACTGAGCCCTGGGGAACACCACTTGTGACTGGTTGCCAACTGGATTTAACTCATTCACCACAACTCTTTGGGGTCAATCATCCAGCTAGTTTTTTACCCAGTGAAGAGTACACTATCCAAGCCATGATCAGCCAGTTTCTCCAGGAGAAGATGGTTTTTGGAGCTATTGTTTACTTCAACATGTTGCAATAATCCAAAGGAATATGCTTTGATTACTTCACACAACAAGCAATTGTTATGCCCCATAGTATGTTGCAGTGATTCAGCATAGCTGTTAAGATCAATGCCAATATGTCTGCAATAAATAAGGTAAAGGTGGCATATTCTTTACTGAGAGATTAGTATTCATTTTGCAGACTGCATTCTAAATGGAAAATACTGTGTCATTTAAGATTAAGTACCTGTTTTGGTATCATAACAGATGTTTCAAAAAACCTATTAAAAAGAATCATAGTGCTGTTTTTGTCTAATAGCAAAAAAAAAATCAGTCACCTTATCACTACAAATTAACAAATTACCCCTTAGAAAGTTTCATTAAAATACCTTAAATCAACTTTCATATTCCTCCAACTACTCTTGTTTTAAAAGTTTTTATCTTGTAACTTCCATCCACAGATTATTTGGATTAGTGTCTAAATGTCATTGGTAACTGGTTTCATTGACTGCTCTTCAAATGTGAAAGTATTTTGCATGTGGGTTCTTGTGTTAAAAAAACCGCTCCTCCCATAACACCCTTTTTGAGGCATGCATATATCAGTGTTCTCACAGCTGACCTGTAGAGAAGCCACAAAAAGGGAAATGTCAATGGTTTTACATATGAGAGTCAACGTTAAAAATGAGAAGTTAGTTTTCATGAAGCTAGTAATTGTCAGACCAGTCACTTCTTTATTTAAGGGTGTGCACTCTGTATGTAGATCTGCAAAGATACTGGGTGTCCGCACATCTCTTTGAATGTCTTTATCATTTTGACATTGCTGAGATCCTGAACATCCTTGTACAAGGCCATGATCACCAGAATTCCCACTGGTCTCAAACCACCAAGCTTCATGTTGATGATGACAATTTACTGTCACAGCAGTGGCTGTGGCCTTGTTGCAAGCTGAAGATGTGGAGGCTCTCCATCTTGAATTACTTGGCAAAAATATTCTGAATTCAGTTCTGTACTTTATAGCATACTGCACTGTACAGCCTATGGGCTGGAGCTAGCTTCTGCACAGTTATCTTATCTAAGTATGTGAGGAGAAGGGTTGTATGACAATTTGTACCTCACTCGCACATAAAATTACTCAGCCACAAGTGTACTCGGTCGCATGGGACTTTCCAACTCAGCCACATGTGTCTGCTCCTGTCCCTTGCAGTTGTGCTTATCAGACTTTTTCTAAGAGTAATTCTTCATGTTTATTTGTCTAATGGAAAGCATGGATTTACAATCCCCTTATCAATATTTTTACAAACTTTTGTAATCCTCAATGTCCTGCTAACCCTTCTTGAGACCTATGATACATTGCTTGACAAGTAAGGGGGGGATGAATGTTGGCTCAGGGTTCTAGGACTGTGATTTGGAAGAATGATTCACTGAAAAATGAAAGTTTCTGGTTTGATGACTTTAAAAGCATTTGAGGATCTAGCTCTTAGAAGGGAGAAAAGGTTAAATTGTTTCATGTCAAAATAGAGATAAGTAGTTTGGGAAACTCAGAAGAATAAGAAGCATTGAGATCCCACATTCTGGGTTTTGTGAACTACAAGAGAAAGTTTTTCATAGGCAGGCATCAGTTAGAATAGAAATTTGGGTAACAATCACTCAAGTTTTTGCATCATCCTTCCAGAACATTACTATTCAAAGAAAAGGAGAGAAAAGAAAAGAAGTGGTGGTGCTCTAATAGAGAGATGTATGGCTGTACGAAAAAGGTTTAACGCGTCAAATTGCTGAGCAGTCTGGCTATATACCACTTAAATTTCCATTAAATCTTTGTACTCTGATTTAAAAGATTTAGCACAGAAGAGCCAAAGTATGTAGCATACTTTGGGCATACAAGGATCAAGTAATAAGAAATAGCAGGAACAGGCAAATCCTGAAACAGAAATTGAAGCTCTCACCATAGTCTTCTGAACTCCACCCACAAAAGAATTTAACACTCATTTAAAGTCTCGTTACAGCTTAGTCCAACTCTCGATGCTTTACTGAATCATGTCCTGCAGTCTGAAGACCTAGTAGGAACAGGAGTGTATTGTGTTTTTCAACTGGAAAAAATGAACTATTTCACTTTGGATGACGATTCTCTTCAGAACACCACTCATTTAGAATATCCTTTTGAGACCAAAAAGTATGTGCCTGTGTGTTTAGTTATATGTATTTTAAAGAATGGTATCTTGGGGTACATTAAGAAAAGTGTGACCAGCAGGTCAAGGGAGGTTATCCTCCCCCTCTACTCTGCCCTGGTGAGGCTGCATCTGGAGTGCTGTGTGCAGTTCTGGGCTCCCCAGTTCAAAACAGACAAGGAACTACTGGGCTTTTATGATCCATTTGGAAAAAGAAGGAAAAAAAAGGAAAAAGCTTTGTTTCTAATGCTACTTATTAGAGGGATTTCAAACTTTTCATGCAAATCCCAAATGAAGACTCTGCCAGACTCTTTCGAACTTTGAAATGCCAGATGATAAAATTACAAACCCTCTGATCACTGGGGCTGTGGAAATACTTTCCAAATCTATTTCCTGCCAACTGTCTCTCACCTGAACATTTCAGTCTGCCTGCTGCTCAGATTGATGCCAAATGATCTGCAATTACAGTATATTTAACCTGTAATATGCTATTAGCTCTGAGTTTTGCAGAAAGCAGCATTTAAGTCTAGCAAATTCTTTACCTTCAAGGAAGACTTTCACACCAGAGAAGAATCACTGAAATGTAGATGACCAAAATGTATATCCATTTAACCCATGCATTGACATTGTGCCCATGTTTTCCTTACTTTGTGCTACACTCTGATTGCATCATAAAAAAGGGCATCCAATTGCTTCATCTCAAGAGCAGACTGGGATAATTTCCTCCTTCTTGGTGAATTATGGGTGTCAGTTGTGAGTTGTGTGCTCAGAATTCCTAATCAAAGTGCAGGATAAAATTTGGATGCATTATGAGTCTTCAGAAAGATACTGGCTGAAAAGCTGCATGAAAAAGCCAGGAGTAAAAGGTAGAGGACAGCAAAGATTAGATGTCTAACTGAATGAACTAAACAGGACAGACTCTCTGTGGAATACATCGACATTTTTCTATGCCAGAAGAAATTGTCACAGAATTATTTTCTTTTCTGACATTTCCGCTTTGTAAAAGAGTTATTTGGCTTTGTCATGGTGCAAAGATAGAAATTCTTCTTGATGAACTGACATTACAGATGTAGCTGGAATTGCTTTAGCACCGGGGACCTCCAGCAACAGCAGATCTGCAGGCCTGTGGGTGCTTACATTTTGCAAAGTTTCCCCAGAAGGCTGTCTTTTCAACTCGCAGTGAAATTAATCTAATGGTCCTTCTTACGTTGTTGTTTGTTTTTCTTTGATTTTAACTTGTTCTCCGTTTGTGTTCAAAGGAATGAGTAACACTCGAAAGAAGCAGACACAATTTGCCAGGCTTAATTCTAAATCTATGTAGGATAAATATGTGAATCTCAAGGAAAACTGAAACATACCATTACCTTTCATGTTGGTTTTTTTTGAAGGATTAAGCGAATAAAAGTCATCAAAGAGTTGTGAAGTTGGCCTTCACATTCATTTGCTCAGGGGAGAGTAGAATGCACATACATGGCATTGCTCTGATATCTGGGATCACTTCTTCACAGGGAAATATTAAAGGATGGAAACCAAATGTTATTTTAACTGTCAGATTGATCTTCTCAATAGCTGTAATTAATCACAGTTACTGCTATAACGTCACTGAGAGCTCTGTCTTAAGGAGGTTATATGGTAATGAAACAAAGTTATTCTCGTTCATGTTCCTTTTATAAATAGTCAGCAAATATGCATGTATATGAGCTGTCTTCCAGCTGAGCTTTTCAGGAGTCAATAAGCCATTTAAAACTATTTACTGCTGGCAAAGCAAAAACATAAGTGACCTTTGAACCCTACAAGGATGTTTTCTCTTTGAGCAATTTATTCTTCACTTATGGGTGGTTCAGAGCCATATGCACAGAATAACGTTTCACCACTGAATGTCATCTTAGACCCAAGTAGAATTCTTATCTGAATTTGTGTTAGATTGCATTGCAGCAATAGAAGTAACATGGTACTATAAAAAAATGTAGGCAGAAGGCACTATGAAACATTAATAAAGGAGATTTTTATGAGTTGGTTGCTGGTAGAAATCCACTGTCATGACAAAGTTTTTAGCTCACGTAAAATAGCTTTGCTATATCAAAGCTGTTCCCAGTATTTCCACTTTTAGTCCTAAATATTAAGTGTTTCATCTTACCTCTGGCCTGAAGGACTGTTCAGAAGGTTTTTACTGTTGTTATTACACTATGTCTGCAACACGAACAAATGTTAAAATCATTAGACCTGCTCATTTCTGGATTTTGAGTAATAAGGCCTAAATTCAGCACACATAACTGCAAATTAAGGTTATTCCCAAAAATACTTGTCTATCAACCTAAACACACTTGGATCTCACTCATAAATGACTATCAGAATGACGCCAAGAAATCTTTAGGAGTGGAGATTAAGGCAATCTTCATATTGCTTGGGATTAGGACAACAAAGAGATTTTTATAGAGATTTGAGAAAGTACTGAAGTTATTTTTGCTCTTCCTTTTCCACCTCTGGTAAGTAACGGAGCACTGGTTGTCTGAAATAACAAATGCAAGTGTATTTCTTTGGACAGTATCCAGATGTACATTTCTGGATCCTTATTTGTATGGACACACTCTGTCTTCATGTTGCAAAGTACTCTCTTTTTTTTTTTTTTCCCAGAACTATTGATAAATATGTGGTTTTAGCTTGATTTATCTCCCATTTATAGGAACTTAACTGCTGATAAAAGGAGCAGATGCAACATTAAATAATTGACTGGACAGAGCACCAAAAGATACCTCTCTAAGCCCTGTAAGTGTTGCATTACCATAGTTGATTACTACAATCATAAGGGAAGGTTCTTCTAAATTATCAGTTGTTCCTGGAGATTATAGTCTATCAATGTTTCTGAAGTCTTATTTAAAGGGTAGAACAAGGGGAATATTTTTTGCTTAGAGAAAATATGTATTAATCTCTGAGCAACGATGCATCGACTTTTAATAAATTATTGCTCAATTTCAAAAGTATTTGCAATCTAGGAATTTGCCAGATCTTGCTTTTCCTTTGAAAATTCTTCCTATATATTTATTCTACACATTTGTTCTACACATGCATAAAAATCATAGGTTGCCTCTTGCTGACGGCGCAGTGGTACCTTTTCAAAGTCAAAGGTCAGTGCTATGTGTTTGTTATACTCGGGTAGAATTTCTGTGCTGTATTCTAAAAAATCCTGCTGTCAAGAGAAGAGAACAGAGTCCTCTTTCTGTGTTTGTGTGTGCTGAAAATTACTCCTTTATATATATCTAGAATAACTCTTGCTATGCAAGGAGACAAGATATAGAACTATTGGGAACTCCCACTGATCCTCACAGCATGCAATGCACAACATAGTAGACACTTTCGTTTATAGTACCTGAAAATACCTTCAGAAATTCCACATTTGGTTTTCTGTTTTTCCCTTGAAATCTGACAAGGTCAATATTTCATAGATTTACAAGTACAAAAGTTTTTTTTTTTAAAAAAGTAACCTATGAAAAATTATATAATCAAGGGAGTGAAGGAAACAGTACTGCAAAGATAGCAGTGACCCAAAATTGTAGTAAAAGCTGCTTTTGACAGACAAAAAAAAGGTGCTGTTGACAGATTACAGTGATCTGTGTCAAAAAAGTAAAGTTGTTGAAAAGCAGGTAGAGAATCTGTGGGTGATAGTACCAAATATTATTTTTTAACAAAATTAGTCTCACACCAGCAGAATGTAAAAGCCTGTTCTGACATTCCCAGGCATAACTATACTGTCCAGCTAAGTTAAGAGCTTTACCATCCACCTCTTCATGATTTGTGCTCCTGGAATACATTGTGCTACTTGTCATGAAATACAGAAGAGCCTTCACAGGTTTGTTATCCAGATTGCGGTTGCATCTACCTCCAATCTATCTCCATCTTCCTCCATCTACGTCCATTTTGCAGTTGCAAAATCTCAGTCTCCATGAAGTTAAAAAAAGACAATTTAGTGCGTGGCTGCAGTGTTGGTGCATGGAGAGTGAAGAATGATCAAGGCTTTCATATGGAGCAGACAGGGACAATCAAATTCCTGCTTCAGTGCCTACAACAATCAGTCCATTTCTCAGGAAAGAGGGAACAGCTGGAATCACCATGAGTCCAATTTTAAACATTTTGAGCAATGTGTAGGGCTAATGAGGGAACTGTGGAGAGCAAACAGCACTTCTCTGAAGGAAGGAGATTATGGGTTACACTACGCCTTCCCTTCATAATTTATATGAGGTTTTTGGTTAGAGTTAAATAATGAGGTTTCTCAGTACTTCCTAGGATTCTTTTTCTTTTTTTTTTTAATGCAATTTTATTTGAACTCAGAACACGACATCTTTCAAAAAAAAAGAAATATTGAGCAAAACTACTGTTGCAGAAGCCCAGCCACATAGGCTTTCTTTTCATTGTCACTTTGGTTGTTCGGTGAAATTGATTAAAATATCAGTTCCACTGAGCATCTGCCTTAAAACCTTTGGTTTAGCAATCTGATTAGACACTCTGAGGCTGCGGCTCTGAGGCTTCCAATATGGTGAGGGGAAGCCTGGAAGTCTTGTTATCATTTCCTGCCTTGGTACTATATATCCTGGAAACCTTTGGTGTCCAGATCTTCCAGGGATAGTCCATCTGGCAAGTCCTCCTAAGATTCACAAACTCAGAGTTCTTTTTCTGGATCAGTCTGCTCATGGATCTCTCTAGAAGCCCAAAATTACAGCCAGACAATAATCTACCAGTAAGCCAGTAGGATTGCATTGGAATTACGTCTGGGAATCATTGGAGAGTTATATGAAAACCTCGTTGAAATAATTAGTTGTTGTTTCCTGAAAAAGCTGTCTTTCACTGGAATATTTTCAGCCTTTCAAGCTTTCAGAGTGTCTTCAAAGAGTCTTACCGAGTGATCCCTGGGTCTTAATTCCCAGGTCAACCAAGTATGAACATGTCTCTGCCTTCCTTTTTTCCTCCCTAGTCACCCAGCCTCCGGGTCTAGGTCTTCCATTGAACCATGTGTATGCAGGGATATGGGTTTTTTTGTGAAGAAGCTCTTAGTTTTTTTCCATGGCTGTAATGAGAATTGCAAGAGAACTTGTCTTCCCACTGCATGTGATCGTGGGAAAAGCATCAATGGTTTGCCGCCCCTCTAGTCATATTACTTACACCCGCATACAAAGCTGAAACCAGTAACAGCCAGAGATACAAGTATTTCATGGTCTAGTGACTATCAGCTCAGCTTTAGTCCTTCTAGAGAGTAAGTTAAATGTTTGGGTTTGTTGTTGGGTTTTTTAAAATTTATGTTCTGTTATTTGACCCAGCTATGCAAGTTTTAAAGATTTCAATTCAAAGGCTTGATTCTCTGTTGTCCTTGGGTAATTATTTGCTTTTAGGTAAAGTGTTATATTCTGCCCTAGAAGCATTTTGCATTCACTTTTCATTGAAATGAGCACGAATTGAAAGCCTCTATATTTGATGTTTACAAATTGGTGATTATAGATTAGAGATACAAAGAAAGAAATCAGTCACCTAAACAAAGAAGCTCAGAGCACATTTAGTCACATGTGAAAACAAAAAGCATGTAAAGCTTGTAAGGCTAAAAATTGTTGCTTATCTTGTGCAATTAGCTAAGAAAACATTTCCAGTCAGATAATATGAATAGATGAGGGGACAAGTCTATCATCCTATGTTTAATTGTCCGTGGTATAATGTAATAAATCTATATTCCAAGGAAAGCTTTGGAATGAGATCACTGAATATATTTCAGAGAGTTCTGAAATTATTATTGATTCAAGGATGTTTTTACTGAATTGTACATATGCAAAGAACACTTCACATTGGAAAGTGCCCAAGTGTAATATAATAGTCTGCAGAATGCTATCAATAACAGCCTTTAAGGCTACCCTCCCGTAATTGAAAAAAATGTGTCACATTTACAGTGAGACTATTTATTATGTTCTCCTTCTCAGTGATGCATGCAGACATACATATTGGTTCCCTTCTTTCATTGGATGAAGGGAACCTTCTCTTCCTGTTAGAGATTTGGTGACAGGTGCTGCAGTGATTTAATTTGTTATATCTTGATGTCACTGGAGTATGTATGCCTTTGGCTTTACACAGAAGTATTAGAGCAAGATCTGGCCTTTAAATCCAGAAAATTAATTGGAATGGATAGTTCCGTTACCAGGCACCAACTTGGATTGTCTTAGTCTCCTGTTGAGTTCCTCTGCCAACAACATATCTCTGTGGCACGTAACACAGTCATATAGCCAAAACTCAAAGTAGTCACCATGATGACTTCAGTTGTTCAGAGTGCATGCTGCTTTTCCACATCTCTGCTAAGTTGTTTCAAGACCTTGCTCACTCTCAGTCCTCTCCTTCTGTCCCCTGGGATTCTTTCTCTCTTGTCTTAAGAAATACTCCTCAGTAATGGCAGTGTATTTTAGCACTGCCCATTATGCGTTAGACCAATCCCATCAACTCAATTCACATAGGCAATCAAACAACTACCTGACAGCAATAACTTTTCATCACTGATGACCTGGACTACATTCAAACTGGTTATTTTGTGATGCTTCAGGACTTATTACTGACATCCTGAAATATGCAGCCTTGTTGAAACTGTTGTGTGCATGACTGTGAAGGTAATTTCTTTGTCACTGCAGTTATATGTGCCACAATTTCTTTAAAGAAGAGGTTACTTCTGGAACTGGTCAGAAATTATTATAGAATGATGTGCCTTGAGGAAGGAAATTTTCCACCTAAATAGTTGACAACGGCTAAAAGTTTTGTGAAAATATCAGTTCAATCACAAGTATTATAAAAAATTCTCCAAATATGTCATTGAATTTAAGCTGCATGATACTGTGCCTGTGGTAGTTGAATGCTTTCTGGCAAATTGAACAAAGTACTTTGCTTTGACTTAATATCACAGTTCATGTCAGAAACTGCTCTGTGAGCACTTAATCTCACAAGATACGTAACATCTCCTACATTTCCAGTTCGGTATGTAAAGAATTGTAGAATCTTCCCATAAAAATAGTTTTTTGAGCTAAAACTAGGTGGAATTACAGAATAAAATCCACTCAGTTTCTCCCAAAAGGAAATTAATTAGGCATCATCTTGTTTAATCCCACTGCAGATATGTTTGCCACAGTATCTTATTTGGTCTCTCCACATTGATATGCTTTTCTCAACTGCCCAAGGATTCCATGTCCTGTAACAACCATTTTTTACAAAATCATTGAGTTGACTTTTTACTTACGCCTCTTCCTAGCTACAACAGCTTCCACCACCTTTCAGTGATCCTTCTTTTCTGCACTTTTACATTCTATTTTTAAATGGTGCACATAATTTTACAGTGGAGAGCCAAATGGCACACCTGCTGTTGTAAGGATGCTGCGTAAATAACTATTTTGTGATGAACATGAGAACGCATGCTCTGAAAAAAGCATATAGGCTGTAATGCTAGATTTATTTGTAATATGTTGAAGAAGAGAAAGCAAAAAAGAAGGTGTACGTAAATCAAATAAACTGACCACTAACTTGTAATTAATATAACTATTATAGTTTTACAAAAAATTAAATATAAGAAATTTACATGAAGCCATGTAGCAATTACTGTAAAATTATTTGGGCAGGACCAGAACAGAAGTAAAGAAGTAAACAGAAGTATTGCAGAAGTAAACTCCAGTATAAACGTGCAATGCAGAACTGCTACCAGCTAACTAAAAAAATCCCATTCATGCTTCATTGGGTTCAGATATATTTGAAATGACAGAAATTGACTGCCTCCTGGGTTAACTAGCAGAATAACAAATTACATGCCAGTTCATTTTAGACAAGGGAAAGGGCATCTTTACCTTAAAGAGGAAGACAAAATTTTTCCAAGTACAGTATAGACAACTGACTGCTTCATAAAAACAAAGTGAATGTATATTGTTAAATGTTTTATATACCATATTGCTATACCAGCAAAGATCAGTAGCTACGGCTCTGGATGAGTTATGTAGAACAACTCCATGTTCATGATCATTCGTGTACATGCAAGTCAAAGTATGATGAATGCAATCACTATTTTCTGAGCTTTTGTTTTCCAAACCAGCTAGTGTTTGTATTTCAATGATGGGTATGGTTAGCTGGAATTTTCATTTTCTTGTCAGATGATTTTAGATAAACACTAAGTTTGATGTCGATCACTACAGTTTGTCAAAGACTGAAAAAAGTTATCACTTCTAGAAAAAAAAAAAACAATTTATGGAAAGCTTTTTAGTGTGTATGATCTATGGAGTTGAAAGCTTTCTCTGATATGATAAAAGACTATTTGGAATAGATCTTATTCCAGAGAAATCACTCAACAGCTTGTGCATGTGTTGGTTTTCCTATATGGAACTGGTAGATAATCCACTATATGCAACACTTGTCACCAAGGAAAACCAAGATGCTTCATGCTAGCAATATCAGAAAACAGTCAGGAAAGCAGAAACGAATTCCTAACTTGGATAGTTTGATCTTCCTTAAGTCTCATTTTTCCTGAACTAGTTTCCCATCAGTAGTGTAATGGAAATAATAATAGTGTATTCTTCTTTTAAAGCATATGTATACTGGGACACAAAATATAGGTGTTTATGTTGTTGCAGGATTTTAATTTTATCTTTCCATTCTTTAGGTATTTCTTTATTTTCTGTTTGGGAAAGTATTTACACTATTTTTTAATTGTTCATATCGCGTTCTTGAAAGCAATTCTTCTTCCATTGTTTCCGATATTTTTTCTTACAAAAACAAACCTGTCATATTAGAAAAAATGTCTAGGGAAAAAGCTTTTGCTCAAAATATTTTCATTTATGTTATGAGAAAAAGAAAGAGAAGGGAAAACAGAAGACCTTCAATTTTTCGTCATTTAGAAATGCAATAAAAATATTAGGTAGGATTTAGACAGATATCTGGTTGTGTAACTTATAAAGGTACCTTTCCAGATTTCCTTATCTGAGTTTTCTTGCCTTTTCACAAAACCTAGAGCTTATTTATTCTTAAAGATTCAGAAGACAGCTTCTGAGCCATGCTGAAATTCATCAGCTTCCTCAGTGGGACCTGAATTTATCAAGCTACTTAGGAATATACCTTTAAGTGCAATGAGACCATTTACATTTAAGAGAGTACTGAGGTTTTTTGGTTTTTTTTTAAAATTTTGTCACATTTTCATCATTGTGATCTTAGCAATGCTTTGGAGTTCTAGACCGTGACATGACTATATCAAAAAAAAAAAAAAAGGAACAGTGTTTTCTTCATTCTAAAGAGCAGTAAATCAAATATGAGAAATGCTTCAGAAACTTGTACATTATAGCAGATCATTTGGTCCTAGGTCACCAAGGGGATGAATTCACCAAGTCAATCCCATGAATCCTAGCCATGAAACCTTCAAATTGATAGTGTCATTAAAAGAACTGGAATTAACACAGTCTTGTATATATAGAAACAATAAACGTAAATACAGTACTATTAAGAGTGATGTAGTATAAACAGTTTAGTCTTTCAGATTAACGAATCATTTCCACGGCCATTTGTATTAAGTAGGGCACGCAGAAGGTTTTATAACTATTTACATATATGGTTCTTTCACAGAAAGTAAATATTTAACCAGAAATACTACTGATGCAAAATTAAAAGATATACTATCTAATCAGCTCACAAATTATGATAATAAATATGATGTATGTACATAACACTTGATTATGTGAACAACAATGATTAAAAAAAAAAAACAGAATTGAACTTCACCGTTCCTCCAGTGAAACACAGTCAGATTTAAGAGTGGATGTTGTGACTATTTCAAACTCCACAGACACAGTGAATGACTGTGTCACCAGGGAATAAAAATCCTTGTTGAAATCACAATAAAAGTATCAGTGAACACAAAGTAATTTTGGGGAACACCCAAAGCTGTCTTTAGCATGGATCTCAGATATTTCATGTGATCATGGGACATAGCAAAGTGGACATTTTTACCTTTACTTCCCTCTCCTTCGAAGATCCATTTTTAATGACAAAGAAGTGATGACATATGTAAATGACACAAAGCAAATTTACTTAATCTTGTCTGAGAGGGACTGAGCAGATCTTCAGACGAGAGTGACTGCTATGATTTGCTTCAAATATCTGCCCAAGATCTAGCAGCTTTTCAGTATTGGACGAGATGAATAATGTCTTCCTACTGCATGTGCTACAGAGAAGCTAAGTCCTTTAATTAAGGCAGACAGACATAGCTCTCTGTGCTTTGTGCTGAGATGATGTGGCTGCTAAAAACTGTTGTTTATTTTTAGACTGCTGCTTTATTCTAGTGCTTACTATTTAAAGAAACTCAGTTAAATCAAAACTTGCTTTTCTACTTCATTGTCCTGGTTTGGCTAAAACAGGACTATTTCTCCTTTCAGGAGTTTTTTCTTTCAGATAAGTTTCTTCTAAGTAACTGCAGTTTCTGAAGTTAGCTACATGTTTTTCAGACAGTATCTGCTTTCAGAATTGATAATGCTTGATGTTTATAGTTTTTACTAAAATAATGGTGGAATTGATATTGCAGAAAGGCCCGCATTTGTATTTATTACTATGGGAACCAAGGTCCCTGCTGGCTCTCTTATGTTAAAGTGAAAAGCCGTAAAAGGGTCGCACCTGCGGAGAAGTGCGAATGGGACAGGTGACCAATAACTGATCAACGAGGTATTCCATCCCATCCACGTCAT
>NW_009607908.1:26217-38385 GCF_000690535.1 Cariama cristata
TCCTCATTCTCCTGCCTCTGATCCTGATCTGTGTATTCCTGAATCTGGTTCCTTTTGGCTGCAGAGTCCAGTCCAGGACATTCGGGTGCTCACCTTGCCATTGCAGCGGTGCGGGCCACTGAAGTCTGCAGTTCCCTGATCATAATTGGAAAGCTCAATATTGGTTTTGGTTTTTTTTCCTTTTATTTCTATTATTGGTAGTATTAATATTATTATACTCTTTTTGATTGTTATTGTTTTATTAAAATAGTTTTAATTTTCAAACCTGTAACTCTCTCTCCTCTTTCTCCTTTCCTTCTCCTCTGGTGGAAGGAAAGAGTTAATAGAGAGCATCTGCCGTCCACTTTAAGTGCCAGCCCAGCCATGAACGGTGACATTCATATGTAAAAAAATGTTTCACCTGGTCCTTTTACGTTCTCCCAGACCTCCTCAGGGGATGGTATATAGTAAAACTTTTGAGAGAATAAGTCACCACTTCTGAAATAATTTTTTCCAGGAGCAGATTTAACAAACCATGAAGCTGCGTCTCAGAGAGCTTGAGTTTGACAGCAATACTTCCAATCAGCTTAATTATATGCTACCAAAATACAGAGTTCTTATGAAGGCATCTTGCAACCTTTTCCAGATAATGATACTTTGGATTAACAAGTGTACCCTTCCTAACATGTTGACAACATAGCAGAGAAGACAAAACCCCTAGCACCAGAGAAAGCATGAAAAAACATTAAAAATATAAACCAAATCTTTTAGAACTCATTCTATATCTTTGTTTGGAGTACCTTCGTTAAATGCTTATATCCAAACACTCATTTTGACAAAGTAGCATTTTTTTCAACTAACAGGATAAATTTGGAACTATTCTGTAGAAAAACATAAGCATTCCTGGCTTTTTCGGTTTCAAAATGCATATTCAAATAGAGAAGTTTTTGGAACAAAGCCACTCTGTACCATGATTTTAATTCAGCAAGTCTGAAACACAGCAAAACTATCCTTGAAGCTAAAATATTCTTTTTCATTTATCTAAAAATTTGCTTCAAATGGAAAGGGAAGTCCATTTTGATATGACGTAGTTGGAAGCAGATATGCTATGGCCAGGCAAGTAATTTCTTTCATATGTATGTATTTCATTTAGCATTCTACAAGAAATAAAGAAAAGCTGAAAAAAGAAACTACGAAACAAAATAGTAACTTATAAAATCAAAGTACTGTCTTATCAGCTTGTACATCACCTTTTTAATCACAAAAAGATTTTTTCAGTCCACCCTTCTGCCTACGTCCCATACTACTAGCTTTTTTAAGACTACTTATTCATCCTCTTCTTCTAAGTACTTTTATCATGAAGAAAAGCAGCATCCTTCCTCAAATTCTATTTTACTTTTTTCCTCTTCACATCTTCTAAACTCTTTTTGACTTAAAGCTAGCCCAATGTTTCTCAAGGTGTACGCAAAAATCAGTTTTGACCCCTGTCCAAGCGAGCAGGGTTTGGCACAGAGGCCCAGGGCAGCTGCATGGCCATACCCCTGGAAGCAGCTCCCCAACTGCAGCCCCCTTTCTACTTTCTCCCTTTCCCTCTACAGCAGCATCAGCTGCTGCCAGTTTGGCTCTCCTCAGCTCTGGCACAGATAAAACAGGCAACAGGGATGTGGCTCTTTTATTCTTCCCTACCCTAAGTAATCCATTGCCCTCTGCAGCTGCCAGCTTTGCCCACATCTGCAGCCAGCTCTGATTAGCCTGAATCTTTGCCTGTATTTGTCTCTAGAGTTAACATCCAAAGTCAAAGCAGATCACAGCGGGCTTTGGATGAAGCCTGTATATTAAAATGGATTCTACTGCCCTGTGCTACTGAAATCTAAGATCATACAAGGCCACGAGAGATTCCCCTTGCTGCAGGAAAGAAGGGTATAGCATTTTCCTACCCCTACAGATCTTCCTTCCTTCCTCCTGTCCCAGATGAGCTCCCAGGAAGAACAGGATTAACAGCTACACCTCTGGTATTCAGAGCTTTCTCCCTTTGGAAAGCAGCTATTCCAGGATCAAGTGCTTCTATAATCTAGTGAGTTAGTCAGAGCACTTGAACTTTAGGAGTCCTGTAGGACCAGCACACATTAAGGTCTGGCGGGACCGAAGGGATTTGGAAATCCTTGCTAGATGCTGTGCCTGGGTCACTTCTCAGGCAGCATTGCTATACAGGGTGTATCATTACAGGATGGGATAATATTCTTTTATCTCTCCAACTAATGCTTTCTTCTGAAGGCTCAGAATCATCCTCCAGGTATTTTTTTTTTTTTTTGTATCAGCAATTTCTGTTTAATATAACTTAAACAGAATATGTAGTTTTCTAATTACATCAACTATAAGCTGAGTTGTCCTTTGTTCCTAGTGCACGGGAAGACAAATTGCCATTCCCAGCAAGGTCAGTGACTCTGCACATCACCTTTCATGTATCCTAAATACTTTATAATCAGACTATGACATTAATGTGCTTTACACAATGGAGGGAGACTGCAGCAATGTGTCTAGGACATTACAAAGCAGTAGAAAGCAGATCTACTGCAAATAGATCTAAACTCTACATGGAAAAAAAATAAGAGAATTCACATGCTCAATTAGCCTAAATCATCCCAGTTCTTCTATTCAATGTGTATCCTTTAACCTTCTACAGTTGTGAGTAATTTCTGTATGTGTACATTGCCTTTACCTGTTCTAAAGAGGTTTCTATTTTCTGTACAAATCAAAACTGTGAATTCTTCTCTCTCCACTTACTTTAACAGAAATATCCATCTGTTTGTGATATACATGGAGAAACTTGTTGCTGAACCTTGGCTTTAGTGTGAATGTTTCCTTTCCCTGTGCCTCTTGTGCATCATCAAAATCAGATTCGAGACCAGAGCTATTGATGTGAAAATAAGATTTCGGTCAGCTTAGCCGTTTTTAAATTGATTATTTTCTCTTTTTGTAAATGATATGTTTGATTTCTTAACTTACTTGCTGAACAATTGTTCACGAGCATTTTTTTTTTTCATTTTTTATATTTTAATAGTTCTGACTTTGGCAGGGTAGTGACTGTGTTAAAGCATGACTCTCTGTAGCTGAGAAGTGTTCAGGAAAAATTAAACTCACCATGGGATCCAATATACTACAGTGGCATTGCAGGAGGGATAGTTTGGCCCTAAATGTCCATCCTCCACTGCCAAAAGAAATCCAGTTCATTCTGTGTCTCCAGCACACAGAATATTCACTAGAATATTTTCCAGAACTACTATATTTACTTTATGATAATGAATGTTGTTGCCAGGGAAACTGTCCCTTTTCCCACTAATCAGGCAATGTTTCAAAGGCAGTAATTTGCAGAGATTATAGTGTCATGGTTAAAAACTTGTCCTTGTGGATAAGAGACACTTTCTTCTCCAGGTCAGCTGCCTTTTTCAATGCTCAAGTGAGGTACCTGGCCTCTTAAACAGCTCAGTAGAACTTTCCTGTCTTTGTCTAAATGAATATTTAATTCTTTATTCCCAATGGAAATGTTCGCAATTTATCTCTTGCTAAAATATCTAGCTTGATTAAAACGAGCTTTGATATGCAGGTAGAAGTTCTTTCTGCAAAAGCTAGGTGACTTGACTGATGTCTCTGACATCCCAAGGACATGTAGTGAGCACACCATTTTTTGTGGGTTATCTCACAGACAGAAAAAAGTAAGGAGCTCTAAGTACCTACCTTGAGAAAAAAAAATCTAAGAATAATAAAAAAGGACAAGACAGTTTCTTAGCTGCTGAGGTGGCCACTCTGGCATCTTTGCACTTTCCTCCTGACTAATGCATAGAATTAACTGCTTAACTAACTCTATTATTATTATTTAACAAGCGTTCCTTGCCTCGGGTGACTAACTCTGTACTCCCAAAGGGAACCCTCAGGGATTAATTCAAGGCTGTGAATTCACTAGAAAGTTGGGCAGCCAATGTGATGCTCAACCGTGAGCAAACTGAATAGTTGTGACAATCAAGCTCTAATTGGAGCTGACAATGTTTATTTTCTAGAAAGAAAATTCAGATGACAGGGGTAATTCCATTTGTAACTCACTAGAACCAGATCTTCCTCCTAGGACAGCCTTTGCTCTGTGTGTTAGAGATACAGTAATCTCTTCCATTCTCTTCTCTTTGTAGACAGATCAGTTGTCAGTAATAAGGATATTGTTTAGACATGAAATGTTAATATTATTAATCTGACTCTGTTTTCTATAGTTATTGTAAATTTGTTTTACATTCAGTTCTTATGAATATTCATGATAAGAATACTGACATCACTGCTTATATATTCACACAGAATCATTTCTAGGCAGAGATTAATTCTATTGACTTTCATCTAAGTTTTGAGCCCTTAAATTAGGCAAAAAATAATTAAATTAATTTAACTAAGTGATGTGGAAAGAAAATAATATGTAATTGGATTAGTTCTCAGTTTTAGAAAAGCTAAGATTTCTAACATTAAATTTGAAGTGAGTGCGAGTATAAAAAAGACCTGGAACTCTATTTTCCTAGACAAAATAATCTGCACAGTGCTGCTACTGATACTGTATAAGAAGCATAGAGCCTGGATTTCACTCAGAAGTCACTGAAAATATCATTTTGTGTAAAACAGAGAAGATGAGTTAACAGCTGGGAACTACCATATGTGAAACCTTGTGCCACTACCAGCTCTCATTCAGCTATCTGAGAGGGTCATACTGTAGCAGAGCTGCAGTATTAATATGAGTTTCTGTGCCTGTGCCCCAATATAACTCGGTGTTCAAGAGGGAGTGGGGAGCTTAGTCAACTTGTTCTTAACGGAGCCATTAAGCCCCTCTTTTTGCAGAATTAGGCAGTCTTTAGTAAGCAGTGGATAATTAAAAGCAAATCCTTTATATGCCACCACAGCAGGACTATCAAGGACAAAGAAGTAGACTAAACATGCAAATTTCTAATTGACTTCTCTGTGTGTTCGAGCTTCAAGGGACCTATATGAATGATACCACTTGTGTAAAGTATAATAAAAGTATTATTATGATTGTCAATATTAATAAGATTTATACTCCTTTTTATATGCAAAATTCTGGCTCAAGTCTAGGCAGAACTTCAGGAGAATTTAAGTCAGGGCAAAGCCTGTAGCCAGGAGTACAGTAGAGTGGCTAACATTACATCCACTTACCCTGGTACTTGATGACCAGGTGGTAATATATGTGTATAATATTCTGCAACTTTTTTAATGTGCTGCCTTATTAGTACAGTGACTGTTAATAAAATAATATTTCAATGAAAATTATACATCAGATAAAACGTGTATATATTGGGTTTAAATTTAAAAATCCAGAATAATGTATGCTTATAAAAATGGCATTTAGTATTTTAAGAATGTTTTTGAAACTTTCACACTTGTATTTACATATATGAAATTTCCATTCATTCAAATGCACTGTCCCTTATGACACACTAATGTATTTTCTCTTGTGCTCTAATAACACTGCTATGTTAACATAGCAGCCTGTGTACTGTGGAAATTAGAACACTTTTGCAGTATGTTAGAAACTAAAGTGGCATCCTGCTGTTGACAGAGGCAAAATCCCTGTGCTCAGTATTCAGATTTTTCCATAAGGTACCTCCAGGTTATTTAGTAGTTCCCTACAGTTCATTTCATTCACTTATTCATGCAGCAGATTTGCCTCTCAATTCCTATCAGTAGAAACAGAAAATAAGATTAAATAAATATTTACATTGAATACTTTGGGGGATTTTATATTTGCTTTTTGTTACCCATTAAATGTTTATACCCTCAGATTTATACTGAATGGCAGAATTCCAGTTTCCTAAGAAGTGCCTTCATGTTAGTTACAATTTACTTGGCAGCTAATATATGGTCATAGCATGTAGGTCATAGCATGTAATTTTTTGTTATATCCCTGAAAGTATGTTTATTTCTTAGTGCTTTTTATGTGGCTCTGACAGTTTTGATCAATGAATTCTAGTTTACATGTACACAATGAAGTTCACTTAAAGTCTGTCAGAAAAAGAAGCAAATGCTACTGAGTATCACATACCATGTCCACGCCATATGAAAAGCAAAAAAGAATAGCTTCTCAAACTAACATTTAGTTAACATTTTAGGTGAAGCAATGGCCCCTGTATCTGCCTATTGTTCTTTAATGACAAAGAGAACAACCAGTTTTTTGGATACGAAAAAGAAATAATAGGCACAATTTAGGCTGGGCATTTACATGTGTTGCCTAGGAGAATATTCCTTCAGTATCTCTCTCTATTGGATCAGATTCTGAAAACAGTGAGAAAAATCTGCTTCTCTGGCCTCACTGAAGTCAACCCGCTATTTCAACAGGTTTTCACAGCAACATGAAGCCACATAAAACTGTTGAAGCGTTGATGGTGTAATCTGGTTAAATCCAGAGAGTGAAAAGAGCTGCATGCTCTCACCAGCTGCGACGATTACTCATTTTTTCTTTGACAGTCCTCCCATCAAATGGTATTACAGCTCTGTACGGTTCATTTGTGTCTTAGTGGCTACCTTGAATGGTTAAAACAGGGGTGAAATTGGCTGTCATCTTGAGAAACTGCCAGTTGATGTATTTGAGCCTTTTAAGCAGGACTCACCACTGCTTATGGTTTTATTGACAAGAAAACCCCAGTGTAAAATTTGGCTTTAGTTGAAAAACACCGAGACTGTAGAGTCAGGATTAACACATGGCTGCAGGAATTAGGGCTAGAGAAGACAATTTAAGCCTTTTAAGATATGTAGCTTGGTTGCAATGGGGGACCTTAAAATACACTGGGACACATAGCCTCAAAATATATCTGAGATCAAAACGTAAGTATTTTCAGAAACAGTGTTACTGATACTGGGTTTTGTTTCCTAAAGTGGGAAGACTAGGTAGGTATTTCTTGCCCATTCATTTGCTGAATAAGTGTGTTTATGGGACCATACTCTGCACTTTTTGAACAATTCCTTATTACACATCTGGAAGTGCTCAAGTGCTTTTGACAGATAATAGTGTTTTAAAGTTTAAATACTTTTATGATTAATTTTTGAGGTATATGATAGTTTGATTAAATTTTTAAGAGCCCTGATTATGCAAAGAATGTGAAAAGTATCACATACCTTTGTAAGCTATTTCTCAATAAAATTTAAACACTATTTTCTTTGTGAAGATTGTGTTGGGACTTGGAGAATAACTTCCATTTTCATTTTTGTGGTTTGGATGTGTTTAGGTGACTTAAAACTATTTATGACTAATATCTGAAATTAATTTTTGTCTGAATGCAGAGATTTAGAAAGCTTGAAGAAGTTTTTTGTTTAGTTGGTGGTGTTGGATTTTTTTCTTTGGTGATGTTCTGTTTTTTTGTTGTTGGTTGTGGGTTTTTTTAGTAAAATGAGTGATTTAATTACCCAGATTCTCTAAATTTGAAGTGAGCTTAATGTTATTCAGACAGTATAGCATAGCAAGAATCTCATATACTCAAATATCAGCAAACCTGATTAAACTGTAAATTATCATACATTTAAATATCCCAATGGAAATTTATAGTGAAAGAAATGCACCCCAACCAGCTGCTTCGTATGGAGTATTGAGCAGTCAACATTACCAAGCCCAAACAACATCCAGGCACTATGTAAAGAGTTTGAAAGCAAGTTAATCTGTTGACAGGCTGTGATTGGCACAATGAACCAGATATTATACTCCTAAGTTTTTTCTCTCTGTTCTTGTGAGATTTGGCTTGCTATAAACCATCTAGAGACAATGTTTACATGAAATTATCAAGGACCAGAAGTGAGAACCCAATAGCGGTATTCATCTGCTTATTTGAACCATTTAAGAGTTCAATGACCAGTCAGAGCTCGTATTTTATATATCCCTTTACAGTAAATGAGAAGAAAGAAGGTTGCTAAGAGACTGGTTTCGTAGCTACATACTTAGACTACTCATCTCAGACCTCAATGAATGAAGTTCAGGTTCTAGTACAGTCTGAGCTGAAGTAGCAGATGATAAATTGTCCTGACTCAGAATTCTACAAAATGAGTTTCTGAACCTGAATCTCCAACACCCCTGGCAAGTGCACTGACGCGATGCACAGTGCTGAATGAAATAACTACTATAAGATTTACATTTCCAGTCTATATTGGTTATGCATTTTCTGCTGTTCATCATGATGTATCCACTCTGAACACATGATTCAAGCTGCTGGATACATTAAACTGATCCATGAAACAGCTACAATGAGTTGTATATCCTTATTTGTGTATAGGATGAATTACGCACCTCCTGGCAAATATCATGCATCAAGGTGACAGATATCCCAGTAATATACGTTACTTGGAAGGCAATTCAGCGCCAAGAGAAGAGTTGGAGGAAGGGGACAGATAATTTGTCACTGGGGATACAAGAAAGGAAAGAACATAAAAATAAAACAAGACCTACAAAACCAGCTGTTCTGACAATGGCTGCACTCCTTTTCTAAGACAACTAGCAAAGTACTGAGATAAAATTGCCAAAAATCAGAGAAATCCCAAAAGGTGGACAAAAAAAGACAACTAGCACAGCACTGTATCATCCACATTAGAAACCAGAATGAACAGCAAGTGCTAAATAGGAGGTGAAAGTATGGCTGCAAATATATACAAGCAGTACCTATGGGTGACAAAATATGCCAGGTAACTATGCTAAAAAAAGCTTTAGAAAAATAATCCTTTTATTTTCTGCCTTTATTAACCAGTCTTGTAACATGAAAACTTGGGTTTACCTCTTTTTTTTTTTCTTCACCCATAAATGTCTTTGGCCATTATGTTTTCTGTAGAATATGAAATGTTAAACCTCTCAGTGAGGACTCAGGGAGGTACAACTTCCTTGCCCTGCTGGGCATGCTTCTTTTGATGTAGCTCAGGATACAGTTGACTTTCTGGGCTCCAAGCACACATTGCCAGCTAATATCCAACTTTTCATCTACCAGTATCCTCAAGTCCTTCTCCTCAGGGCCGCTCTCAATCCATTCATCACCCAGCCTGTTTTAATACTGGGGATTGCCCCCATCCAGACACTAGACCTTCCACTTGACCTTGTCGAACTTCATAAGGTTCACACAGGCCCACTTCTCCAGCCTGTCAAGGTCTCCCTGGATGGTATGCCCTTCCTCAAGCATGTACCGTTCAGCTTGGTGTCATCTGCAAACTTGCTGAGGGTGCACTCTATCCCACCATCTATGTCATTGATGAAGATACTAAATAGTATTGGTCCTGGTACGGACCCTTGAGGGACACCACTTTTTACTGGTTTCCACTTAGACTGTGGAATGAAGATGACTTGCTACATTCTTATAATAGACAGATAATTTATTTTTTTTAATTGGATAATAGATGTATCAATGCTTTATTTATGGGATGCTGCTCAAAGCCTGTTTTCAAAAAAAAAATTGTTCATTTCTAGAGCTGTATGAAAGAATATCACTAGAATATTATTTTCTTGAGAAATGCTATAGCAAAGAAGCTTTTTCATTTGCAGAATTTTTATTGATGGGATTGAAATAATTCCAGCATAGGTCTTTTTCAGTTCACTCATGGGGTTTTTTTTCAGTTCATTGACAACATCACAAACAGCATAGAAAAGACAAGTTTATTGGTTTTCAAGATCAATTAACTCAATTTATCAATTTAGAGATCCCTCATACTTAGTAGGAAGTCACTTAAAGACAATCACAAGAAAGAGTGGAGGAAAAGGATTGGAACTGAACACCTTTAGTCTTTGTGGTGCCAAAACCTCTTCCAGAGAATCCTTTCCAAAGGATGGCTTATGAAACAGGTTACATTTCAAAAGGCAAGATGACAGTCCACAAGACTTGCTATAATACTCTAATAATTAGGAAGAAATCCTTTGAACTCCTTCCTCTGCTTGAATTAAGTAAATACTGTATTTCTTACTATCAGACTGTTCACATCCCTCCCACAAATGCAGCTGTTCGTCATACATAGCAGTAACAGTCTGCAGCTGTGGGGCTACAGAAGAAAGAGGGACATAAAAATCATAACCTAAACTGTTTTGATGCACGTGCTGGGACAGACATGCCAGCACTTCTGCAAATAGAAAGTATGTTGTCTCTGAGGCACAGAGTTGGCTCTCTAGAATTGCCTGACTTCATTGAACACGTGCAAACTGTCACTCTTCTAAGACCAATCTCATTGCCCAGTTGGAGCCAATGTTATCAGGAAAAATAACAAGAATCTCAATGACATAAAGTGTATTATTGTCAAGTCTGAAGTCTTTTCACTAGACATACAGGCAATAAAGCTAGTAAATCTTTAATCGTATAGGTTGTCTTTGTGTTCAAAGATGACACAGACATCTCTACAGGGTGATTCCTTCCTTCCTAAAATGTTTGATGTTAAGTGACTTACCTTTCAGGGGTGCCTGTGCTTGAGGTAAGAAATTATATTTAACACTGTGAAAGAATAAAGCTTTTTCTCCTTAAACTTTTTGTCAAAAACAACTGAACCAAACTTATGTTTCAGTAAAGAAAACCCAAGTAACAAAACAAGAGGCAGATACATGGCATGGGAAAAATAAGAACAAAAGCCTTTTCAGTCCAAATGATGACTGTTTAATGTTAGAAGTAATAAAAAGACATTCTTGTAATGTGAAATGCCAGGCAAACTTAACAACAGGCAGTGGCATCATCCTGGAATTCTGTGTTTGCAGTTTGATCAGCAGATGTTGATGATATATTTGTCAACGGCACAGAAAAGAGACAAAAACTTCACCAACTACGAATTTACAAACTGCAGACTTCAGTACATGTTCAGGTGCTTTTTCTCATCCATCAAAAAGTGGAGTCGCAATATTTCTGAAATATGCATTACAAGATTTTAGTGGAAGTCTGCTGAATATTTCATTTTCAATCATCTGAAAAAGTAAAGTTACAAAAGAATGCCTTTAAGCTGAAAAATGTACTTTTACATGCAGAACAGACCATTTTGGGGAATGACCAATTCTTTTCTTCCATTTTTGTGTTTCCAAGAGGACAATTTTACCAGCTGGCTTGGCAGTTTTTATTTTTAGTATTATGTAAGACCCTGCTTGCTGAATAATACTGTCAGTTACTGGTCACATCATCTGAAGAGCAGGTATTTTATTGCTGAGTGGCAGAATAAATTTTCTTAAAGAAATGCTGGCTGCAGACAACTTTACTGTTACTTTGGAAGCAACTATAGAAGGTCAGGTATGCAATGAACTAATTTCAAAGCTGTCTAGGACTGAACAAAGTTGGCTAATTGTGATATTTGGGAAGGGCTGTTACGGCATTCAGCCCCGAATACAACTCGAATACACTTTCATTTATCTAAGTCCCAGTCACTGCTAAGGGAAAAGGTCATGGCAGCCTTCCTCTGGAGATGCCTCTTGCCACTGACCACAGAGGGGAATCTAGGTGCCTGACTTTGAACATAAAATTCTAGAACCTTCTAGAAAAATTAGAACAATTGAGATGAATCTCACCCTAGGCACAGAAATCTTCAAAGACATAACCAGTTTGGCTTGGATTCATAAGTATGTTGTTCTGACCAATGTGACACCTAACTGGTAAGTCCTTTTTCTTGCTGGACAACTGGTGACACGTAGTGCAAGTGCATGTTGACAAAGTATTGCAGTTAGAAATATTGAGAACTGAGAAATCAGATGCATATGTGTCCTAGTTTGGCTGAAAGAGAACTATTTCTGCTTTCAGTAGATTTTATTTTTCTTCCTTCAATTAAGTTTTCTTTCTGAAGCTGACTACAGGTTTCAGGCAGTGCCTGCTTTCAGAGTTGATGGCGGTTAATGTCTGTAGTTGTTGCTGGGGCAGGAGCGGGATTGTTATGCAGAAAGGCCCACGGGTGTGTGCTTGTTCTCTGTGGGCTCTCTTGGGCTCCACTGGGCTCCTCGTGGGGGGAAGGCGGAGGAGGGGTCGCACCCCCAGGAAGCTGCGGAGGGGACAGGTGACCCAGGCCTGACCAATGCAGTATTCCATCCCACCCACGTGGATACTCAGTATAAAGTTCAGGGATTATGGGGGTCAGCACTCCTTCCTTCATGGCCTGCATCCTGGTGGGACTCTGCTTGCTCTCCTGCCTCCGACCTCGATCCGTGCATCCCTGAATCCCGTTCCT
>NW_009607908.1:38404-61143 GCF_000690535.1 Cariama cristata
TCCCCTGCCGCATGACCGCTGCGAGCTGCCGCAGTGCGGCACATGGTCCTGTGGTCATCATCGGGAAGAGCAATATCGGTTTTGTATATTTCTATTTCTATTATTAGTAGTATTAGTTTTAATATTACTTATACTCTTTTCACTGTTCTTGTTTTATTAAAGTTTGTTTTAAGTTTCCAACCCATAAGTCTCTCTCCCTTTTCTCCTCTCCTTCCCTTTCTGGGAAGGGATGGGTTTAACAGAGAGCATCTGCCACCAGCTTTAAGAGCCAGCACAGCCTTAAATGGTGACAGTATGTCACGAAGAGAATGGTGAGATTTTATGTCTATTTATCTCGTTCAGGCACAATGCTGAGCCTGCTAACTTTTTACAGCAAGCAACTCAGAGATTCTCAGCTACAGTCTTTTGAGGTCCATTGACTCCCAGCTCTTTCAGAGCAAGGTCATGACAAATGGGAACTCTGGAGTTGTGGGAACCACATCTTAAGGAAGACTTTAAAATCTATCCTCACTGAAAGTCAAATGAACTTGTTGCCCAAATATTTTTGTGAGTCTGAATGTTGGCAAAGCCCAATAGTCACATTGCCTTTTCTTTTGCAACTGTAGGTGTTGCCATTAGCAAAGAATCAGGCCCTTTTTTTTTTTGTAACTCTACAATTCTAAGGCTTGATCCTCCATTAAGTACTATATCAATGAGCTCAGCGGTTTAATTATGTCATCTGCAAGAACTCCCATTCATTTTGTTGTTTTCATACTGATTTATTTTCTTATTCTTCACACATACCCTTGTGCTTTATTAGAAGAAAGAGTAAGCAAGGACTTTTTATTTACCTTCTCTGTGACATTCATTACCCTGTATGGTTCTACAATGTCCTGTCTTAATCACCTCAAAACTAAGCAGTCTTTTCATGCCTTCAAGACCTTCATCAGGCTACTTTGGATCCCTTCCATTTCTGCTATATATTTTTGAGGTAAGATAAAGGAGAATGAACAGTATTACATAAGACTTGGCCGGGAAAGTATGTGATGATCACAGAATCACAGAATTTATTTGGTTGGAAGAGATCTCTGAGATCATCGAGTCCAACTTTTGCCCTAACACCACCATGTCAGCTAGACCATGGCACTAAGTGCCATGTCCAGTCTTTCCTTAAACGCCTCCAGAGATGCTGACTCCACCACTTCCCTGGGAAGCCTGTTCCAATGCCCAACGACCCTTTCTGTGAAGAAATGCCTCCTAATTTCTAGCCTGAACTTCCCCTGTCACAGTTTCAGACTAAGCCCTCTCATCCTGTCACCGGTTACTTGGGAGAAGAGACTGACGCCCACCTTGCTACAACCTCCTTTCAGGTCATTGTAGAGAGTGATAAGGTCTCCCCTCGGCCTCCTCTTCTCCAGGCTAAACAATCCCAGTTCCCTCAACTGTTCTTCATAAGATGATATTATTTTAGTTTGGAGTTTGTTTTCTAAACCTTCATTAAATGCCTTTATATTTTGTTTGTTCAGTTTCAGCTACACAATAAATTATCTGTAAAGAATTCAAGGACTTTTTTCTGAAATGATTCCAGGTGGACTCTAACTAGGTTCCAGTGTATACTAGCTACTGTATTAAAGTTTCTTACCTTCCTCTCCACAGTTGATTGTTCATCTGCTGTTATGTCACATTTGCCTTAAGTGTATCTAAAAACTGTATTTTAGTTCAACCATAAATAAATAGAGTTAATATAAGTATAGAAAAGCATATAATCTGCAGAAAAGAACCATGGAAAAACAGATAAAGGCACCATTAGAAGTCAGCTCCCTCCACCAAACAGCATCAACTAGACCTGAATCATCACCGACAAATGTTTTTCTAAGTGTTCTTTAAAACTCCAATTAAGAATGTTGCAATACTTTTGCACAGACTTTCCCAGTGTTTAAAATCTGTTAATAACTAAGGCACAAGGTGAAGTTTGCTGGTACTTGTTTCACTGTAGTGAATATGTAGTTCTATTGCACTTTATAACAAACACTCATTGAGTGCTGGAAGACTGTATTCCTTCAGTCTTTTCTTTCTCTTGAACAAGAAGACTGTATTCTTTCAACCTTTCATCACAGAAAAAAGTAGTCATTGATCACTGTGGTCCTGGTGGTCTTGCAAATATTAATCATTAAATTTATTGTGTCTCTCTGAAAGATCTCACACACTTATCTGTTCTTCATTGACACAGAAATTTTCTGTGCTGTTGAAAATGTTCCTGCTTCATGCATAACATTGACAACTTACAGCCACACCACTTTAGAACAAATATACCTACAAATGTCTATGCCATAAGCAAGTAGAAAATAAAATTTTTAAATGCATGTCATACTTGGGATATGGTTCTATATTGGATTCCCAAACTTAAGTTTCCTATGTTTTCCCTCCTTTAATACAGAGTGACAGATTTTGAGGGAGAAGTTGCATTGCCTTAAAATGTAGGAACCTTCAAAACTTAGGGAATACCTGCAAATTCTGCACTTATTCTGAGGAACCCACAAACACAAGGGCCTAAAGAAGCAATTGTTTTATTATTGTTTTTCTCCACTTTCTGTAATCTGTATTGTCAAGCAAATTTCCTTGGCTTTGGAAAAAGTGAATGTTCTTGCTGCTTTGAGAGCTCAGTTGTGCAGCTGAATACTGAAACAACAAACAATAGCTGGTAGGATGAGAAAGTAACTCCAAATCTTTACCTTCAGGATTTCATTGTAGGGAAGAGTGTCCTAAGTTTCTAAGAAAGTCAGAGAAAGCAATCTGATAAAAAAGTACATGGGATAATCACAATGGTAATCTGAAAGACATAGTAGTCTTGAAAGACCTTTTAGCCGTTCAAGATTCAGTGCTTCTCCTGATTCAGGATGATAAATCCATAGTTATTTGCAGTTACATAAGAAAATGCACAATGATTCCCAGCAGCTCAATTACTAATCTAAACTTTATCCTTTTTTATTTCTCATAATTACGGGAAAAGGTAAATATTCACGCATGACATAGGATAGGAAATAAGACTCCTAATTTTATTCAAGCTAATGATATTAGCTAAAATAATTTCTTATACATAATGAAAAACTTTGAGCTTTAGAAAACATAGATTCTACAGTGGTATTAATGTTTTTAATGGGTACATTGTCTCGGTGTAGGGACTATCTTACTTTGCCTGTTCTTATTCATTTAAAAGTACAAAAAAGGCAAAATATATCCCTGTTTTCATTACTGAAAATTTATTATTCATTAGACTGGAATAAAACTCAACCTCTTTCTATTTAACCTTAGGCTATTCTTTGGCAGAGAAGGGAGCTTTAGCTAACACCTGTGAATGAAGGGAAACTAAGGCTGCTTTCAGATGACTGCACACAAGAAATCATGCAAGCCACACCATGAGAAGATGTATAAAATGATGTATTACTGCAGGAAATATCAGTGTGTGTGCCAGACAGAAAAAGACTTCAAATTGTGTATGCTCTGTAATGGGAAACACAGTAAGGACAGAAAAAAAATTGTCAGCTTTCCGTTTGTTGTTATTGTCCTTTCCACTCACTGCAAAAAGATGACTGATACTGTAAAGTTTAGAGTACTGTAAGATTAAGTATATGAGCAAAAGCCATAAGCAAATGGGGCTGATGCCTCCATTTGTACTCCAGGAACGACCCCAGAAAAAAGACCCACATCTCAGTCCTCTCTGATGCTCACATGCTTCAATCCAACATGAGAATTTAGTATGTTGAGCTCATCCTTAATTGAGACGATGCCAGGGAGAGTATGCGAGCTCAGCATATGCTCAGTTTCCTGAGATAAAAAACAAGCTCTTGATTTCTTCTACACTATTCATAAACTATCTGAGTAGGCAGAAAAGCTTATCCTAAGAATGTGGAGCTCTTGCCACACCTGTACTCCTGAGGGCAGTAGGTTCTGAAGCAAGGGATCCATTTTAGTCCAGTTTGAAGAAAGGAATGAGCAAATATGCAATTTCCTTCTGCTGGTATACACTGGGAGGAAGATTTTCCCCTCCTGTCAATAAAGTTTATACTGATTCTTCTACACATTAAAGCCTTATCTAAGGGCTCCACCTGAGATGGGAACCCCTGTGCAGAAGCTGTATGAATAGAAGAGATAAAACAAAACTCTCCTGCTTATAGAGACAGCAGCACAAGATCACAACTTCTGCATGGCATGAAATACATATTGGCCTGGGGTCACAATAATCTCAGGGTTAGCTGTCATCTTTTATATCCCCTGAAAATCCACTCTTGTAAAGGAAAAATCACTTCCCCAAACATCCTATAACTGAAATTTTATAGAAGCGGTAGTACTATGACAATGACTTTACAGATAGGGAACTGGAAAAGAGGAAGATTTATTAATTTGCCTAAGACTGCAGAATGAGTGAATGGTAAAGGAGCAGAATTCCTGGAGAGAATTTACAGCAGTAAATAAAGCAGGACTAAGCCTATTCTCTGGCCCTGTGGTAGGAAGCACAGCAAAGTTTAATGGTAGGTAAACTCTCTTCTCCCAGACAACAGAGCAGCTTCAGCTGGATCTGAAGGTGCACATTCAAAGGACAAGACTCAACAGACAAGCTGCAATAAAAGAAATTCTTATTAGATATAATAATTTAAAAGATTCCCATATGGAACAAGGAGACAAAGATGTGGCAAAATTTCCATCCATGGAGATTTTCTAAACTAGACTGGATGTGTCTGTCTGTTCCTTGGGATTTGATAGGTATTTCAATCTTTGCATTTATTCAATGTTTCACACTATTTGGCTGTAGGTCTCCAGTGTCTGGCTGCTTACAAAGTTGTTTGGATTTGTATGAAAGTACCATTTTAATTCTGCTATGTCAAGTGGAAGCACCAGCAAACACAACTTTGCTACTATCATTCCTTGTTTATTGCAGAGATGGCCAACTGACAACTCAAAAAAGTATCCATTCCACAAGAAAATTTTGCCTAGTCCCTAGAAATACAAGGCAGTCAGTAGATGAACCCAACTCATGGTATAGTTTATATGTCATAAAGTTGAGGATGAGATAGACCAGGTATGGAAGTTAGGTAAGCTGTGCATTCCATAATATGATTGTGTTGGCCTGGCCTTCAAGCATGTGACTAGGAAAAAATAAGACCCTTCAAATAACTGAATCATAGAATCATTTAGGTTGGAAAAGATCTTTAAGATCATTACGTCCAACTGATAACCTGGCACTGCCACATCCACCATTAAACCATGTCCCTAAGCATCACATCTACACATCTTTTAAATGCCTCCAGGGATACTGACTCCACCACTTCCTTAGGCAGCCTGGTCCAATGCTTGACAACCCCTTCAGTGAAGAAATTCTTCCTAATATCCAATCTAAACCTCCCCTGGTAAAACTTGAGGCCATCTCTTCTTGTCCTGTTGCTTGTGACTTGGGAGAAGAGATGGACCCTCACCTGGCTACAACCTCCTTTCGGGTAGTTATAGAGAGCGATCAGGTCTCCCCTCAGCCTCCTCTTCTCCAGGCTAAACAGCTCCAGCTCCCCATCAGCCGCTCCCCATCAGGGCCCTTCACCACCTTCGTTGCCCTTCTTTGGACACGCTCCAGCACCTCAGTGTCTTTCTTGTAGTGAGGGGCCCAAAACTGAACACAATACTCAAGGTGCGGCCTCACTAGTGCCCCTGGTTGGATCCCATCCAGCCCCATAAACTTGTACGTGTCTAAGTGGTGTAGCCAGTCACTGACCGTTTCCCCTTGGATTATGGGGCTTCATTCTGCTCCTCATTCTTGTCTTCCAGCTTGGGGGGCTGGATACCCAGAAAACAACTGGTCTTGCTACTAAAGATTGAGGTAGAGAAGACATTACCTCAGACTTTTCCTCATCCTTTGTCACTGTGTTTCCCTCCGCATCCAATAAAGGATGGAGATTCTCCTTAGCCATCCTTTTGTTGCTAATGTATTTATAGAAATATTTTTTATTGTCTTTTACAGCAGCAGCCAGATGAAGTTCTAGTTGGCTTTGACCCTTCTAATTTTCTCCCTGCATAGCCTCATGCCATCCTAAACATATCCTCTTCGCTTTATTTCCAATAGCATGTTATACTGCTAGAGCAGGAAAATTTAATTTGAATCTTAACTCTCGTTCAGTCAAATTTCTTGTCTCAGGAATGTAATAAAATGTGGAAGGGGTACTGGCAAAATATAAACCCCACAGTAGTAGCATAAAGTCTTAGCTGACAAAACACGAAGCTAATGAATTGATTAATGCTGTTATCAGAGTGGGCTTACCCTTAGAAAATTCAACAGATCAGGGCACTAATTTTATGTCTTCTCTGCTAAATGAGGTGTGCAAGCTTTTAAAAATTCCCTCTTCACACAGAGTTTCGTATCAGCCGAAACAGATGGGCTTGTAGAATACTTTAATCAAACACTTAAGCAGATGCTAAGAAAATTCATTAGCACTGAACCAAAACATTGGGATAAATTGTTAACTTTTGTTTAGTTTGTCTGTGGGGAGGTCTCTTAATCATCAGTTGGATGCTCCCCATACCTTTCCAAAAGTACTGAGGAGGCAGGCACTGAAGTTGTGTTGTTTGCAAATTACCCAACATTGACAGCATCACATTTCACCCAGATAACATCCTTTATAATTACGTTGTTCAGATATGTAAATCAAGGCCCTGATCCTGCAGATAGATTCACACAACTGTAAGGATATAATATGTACATGAATGACAGCAATAATCAGAATTGAAAATAGGCAATCTTTATGAAATATTGAGGCCAAAGACTGGTGAAGCTGAACAATTCTCAATACAAAAGCAGTGGCATTGACACAAAGTTACTTATTAGTCTCTTTTACGCTCCTCTAAATGAACAACCCATTCACTGCAATAATTTGGAGTAGTATCAGGACAGGGGATACACAAATTTGCACAATTAGCAGTATCATGTCAGTTCATTTCCCAGATCTAAAAATTTTTCAGCAGATTACTAGGCTAGGTTACTCATGGCTAACTCAATGGACAACAAGACCCTTTAATGTTCAAGTTTGCTGGGTTAGGCATGTGGCCCTGAATCAACCTCATAGTGACACACTCAGACTGCCTATGGTTCTGGAAACTTAAAGTCTCATAGCACAATATTTTTGGTGGCTCAGATTCTTTCTTACTCTGCTGGGTATCTAGAATGCCAGTCCATCGAGCTATAATATTAAGCAAAGAAGTAGTATTACTGTCTTGTGATGGTCAACAAAAGAAGTGAAATATGACTAAATCTTTCTAATTCAGCTATTTAATTTTCAGGAATACACTACATCTGACTACCCAGGAGGTTACCCAGCCACTGTGAGAAAGTTTAACGGGTGATTAAGATGTCTGTAGAAACACCAATGAAATGAAATAGTGTGAAGCAAAATCATATATATATATATACACACATATGGTCTTTAGGAGCTCCAGTTCTGTTGAAAATTATGGGAATGTACCAAAAGTGTAAAATTTGGCTCTGTGAATGCTCTAAGTGTATATTAACTTAGATTAATGCAATGTATAGTTCGAATTATTCTTTGCATAGAAAAGGTGGTTGATAAAGCTCTTAAAATGTTGGTCAAAATCAAAATACTATAAGGAAGAAGAAAAGTTGTTCTGTATTGCTCTAAGACTAATCTTTCAATTTCCACACCTGTCCTGGTTGGGCTAAAACAAGACCAATTCTTCTTTTAGTAGATTTTCCTTCAGTTAAGTTTCTTCTAAATAACTACACTTTCTGAAATTGCAGCTACATGTTTTTCAGTGTCTGCTTTTAGAATTGATAATGCTTAATGTTTATCGTTGTTACTATAATAATAGCAGGATTGGTATGCTGGAAGGCCCACATTTGTACGTATTCCTGTGGGTACCAAGGTCATTGTTGGCTCTTTTATGGTCCACAAGTGAAAAGACGTAAAAGGATCACACCTGCAGGGAAATGCGGACGAGACAGGTCAATGAAATTGACCAACAAAGTATTCTATCCCATACAGGTCATACTCAGTATAAATCTAAGGGATCACAAGGGTCGGGTTTTTTTCTATCATGGCCGGCATCATTGTGGGACTCTGATCATTCCCCTGCCTCTGATCCCGATTCATATATTCCTAAATCTGGTTCTCATCTGTGACTGAGTTCAATCCAGGACATCCTCGTGCCTGCCTCGCTGCATCAGCCACGCAAGACACTGTGGCTCGCAATCCTGTGATCATCATTGGGAAGCTCAAGATTGGTTTTGTATATTTTTATTTCTATATTAGTAGTATTAGTATTAATATTATTATACTCTTTTTTACTGTTACTGTTTATTAAAGTAGTTTTAATTTTCCAACCCATAAGTCTCTGTCCCTTTTCTCCTCTCCTTCCTCTTCTGGGGAAGGAAGGGGTTAATAAAGACCATCTGTCATCTGCTGTAGTTGCTGGCTCAGCCATAAACTGTGACACGCTCCCTATCCAAAGAGAACACTTGACAACTTTTTTCTTTTACAAATGTCACATATTTTAGAATTTACATCCAGTTAAGTTTAGTTCCAAAATGTCATATAGAAATTAGAAAAATCAAAAAGTTCCTTTCTGATCTATTGTAGTAAAATGTTGCAAAAGGACAGGAAATAATTAATTCTCTTAATTTCAGAAATCAAATGGAGAAAAAGAAAGAGGAAGAACTCACCATTCAATAAATATTCATGAATGATTCATAAATATTTCAGGTTACTATGAAATTGTATTTTTTTTGGCACCCAGCTAAAAATAAATGGAAACTAAAAGCAAAGCAAATGTCAAAGAAGAGGGTCATCAGGCTAATAAATCTGAAGCCAAGTTTTGAAAGGAAATTTGGCACCCTTCAAGGCACATTGATGACAAAAGTGTAAAAAAAAAGGATAATTAAATTATTGATACCTTTCAGAAAATTTAAAAGCCATCATCATTCACATTCAGATATTTTCTTCCCCTCCTATTTTTGTACTTTTGTGAAAGTATGCTGTATTGAGAAAAATCTATTTTCTCTTTTTCCTTTTTATGTATATTTCCATTCTTGATGTTTTCCTTTCCTTATTATTTTAAAATGCAAGGCGTCTGAGAGTTCTGAAGTTAAATATTTGAACTCACTTTACAAGATCACAGGAGTTGCTTCTTTTTGCATTCTTTCCTTGCTTCATTCTATTATTGAATGTTGTCAGGTTGAATGGAAATTTTTTTTTAATAGCTAAGAAGAAAAAGCGCAATGGGAAAAAATAGATAAAATTTGAAAAATTCTATGTATATAATAGGATTGTGGCTACCTCAAAAAAGTTACATAAGAACATGTCTGTTCATCTGTGATAAATATTATCTTTGCTTCTTACTAAGGAATCAAGTCACTCTCAGAGGACTTTTGAGCAGCTCTACTTCCCGCTGTGAAGAGCTTAGTGCAGTTCTTAGCGGTGCAGTCTGGAGTGAAGCTCTTTGCAACTCACTGTTGCCTTAAACTGGGTAATATTCTGTTTTGAGCAGCAACTCCACAGCCTAATTCAGTATTCCTTCTCTCTAAGCAAGGAAAAATCAGCAGAACTATACCTCTCCGTTTCTCTGGAGGCTACGTAAAAATGGATTTTGAACACCATGACGCAGTGTCTCGGGGTGGTCTCTTATGCAACGTCTAGGGGAACTGTCTGGGAAAATGTCTGTCTTCAGTCTGTCCCATCTTGTAACTGCATGACTTGGAAAAATTTAAAGACAGGAAAGGAGAAAATTATCTTTCACCAGATAAATTTACTCCTTTAAACTATGTGCAAATCACTTGTCAAGATAGGTCCTTTTATGCTCTTGTTAGCAGTTATTCAGTGACACGATGTTGGTGCAAAAAGACTCAATCATGAAGATGTCTCAGGAAATGTTCGCTGTGACCAAAATGGTAATATTCTGCTAACCAGCCCTAAAATGCAGAGCTGGAAGCAATTCTTTGCCTACATCAGCTGAACTAAGAGTGACCTCACTGTCTTTCTGCCATGAGAATGATCTGTTTGCTTGTCCTGGGTGTTAGTCTTTTCTCCATTTTATGTGAAAATATCCTTGAATTAAAGTTTGTGTATAAGGAACTCTATCTACCCATATTAAACTGGCAAAGAACTAAAGGCATAGGAGACATCCTTTTTATAACAGTGCTCAGTCCAACGCAGGGAATGGGAAATAAGACCTAACTTGCAACCCACCACTTCTTCACAGCATCACCCAGGGCTAATCCAGCTATTTCTACATGGCACAAACTAGGGCACAGGATATTAGGCAGGTGTAGACTCATCCATCTATCCCTGTCTCACTGCATTCTTATGTCGTGATCAGATCAAGAAGGAAGCAGAGGGAGTTCTTTATACATCCACATCCCTTTTACGCTGGGATTATATTCTGTGTTATATTATCAGGGAGAGATCAGAAGTGTTCCCTGACTGTATGTGAGCTGGAGTTGGAAACCAGATGCATTCAATCCAGAAGTTGTTTGTATTCTTGAACAGAGTAGACAAATAACCATCAATCAGCACGACTTACCTCAGGGTCAGGATATCTTCTCTGCTGCCCATCATTGTCATACAGATGATTTTCTAAATTAAGTTCTAAATAATGTTGTTCAAAGACATTTTTTTTCTTTCTTTGCAGGCAATTCTCTGACCAATGTTATGCAGTAGGTGAGACAATGCACAATGACAAAAGTCCCTTACATGAACCTGTTCAGTTCATTCAAGAAAAAGTAGTGATCAGATGTACTGAAAAGGTTGGATTCTGAAGTAAGTAAATCCACACATTTATTTTTTAAATTTTCATCTTGTTTATCCTTTTTCCTCCTTTTATGGGTGAATGCCGTGTTCAGCATAGCTGGGTTTATTACTCCTCCTCCATGTTATATACTTGTTTGCCTAAGAGGCTGTTGCCTTCATGCTGAATTATCCAGTTGAACTTCTCAGGCAGCCAGCTCTCACAATGGTTAATTTTCAAAATGCACAACTCAGCAAGCAAAGGACAAAACTAGAAAGAAAACCCTAAGTACTTGACTCCTTGCTTTAACTGCACATCACAGGCTCTTATTTTAAATGTCCACAAAAGTTATCTTTATTATACTGTTTATCTTAAGTGTTGCTCCCAGATTAATATCTAATGTAAAAGCAGTTATCATTTTCCCCTTGTAGAAATTATTTTTCATAGCAACAGCCTTCAAAGTAGCTAAAAATATCCTTGCAATACAGAGCAATAAATGTTTGCAGAGACAAATCCCATTATAGTTTATGGTGATTAAAACATGAAATAGGAATTGGTATTCGGTCTTTGTTGTAATTTGAAACAGACCTAACAAAAAATAATGATATTTATCATCATTAATTTACCTCAGAGCTTCAAAGTGTGATGGAGATAGTTAATATCTTTTTAAAAAGAGACTTACAAGATATCAGAAATTAGGTTTGCTCTTTGCCTCCTCTTTGTTAACTATTCTGAACAACACCCTACCAAAGAAGGGGCTGAGATAGTCAGCAGATGATGACAAGTTTTTAAGAAAAGAGGAAACATGGAGATGTCTGTCCTTCACAGGTTTTTTATTTTGGTGTGGGGTTTTTTGTGTGTTTTTTTTTTCTGTTTGGTTGGTTTCTGTTTGTTTTCAGCAGCAGCATATATACAAATAGATTAAATATAATGGCTAAATGAGACAGACTCTGGCATGCATCAGCCTCATATAAATCAGATTTCTTTTTTGTTTTTTTTTTAGTTCTGTTTTTGTTTGTTTGTTTGTTTGTTTGTTTGTTTTAAAGGAAAAAACCCTATATATATACCTCAAAGAAGAATCTGAACAATCTGTGTCAGGTTATGTTCTCAGGAGATCCCTGAAGCATGCCCATCAATCTGTATCTATGCCAAGCAGCAATCAGCTATAAAATACACTACATAGGGAACATTTTTCTCACACTAAGCCATTCTTAAACACTCACACAGAAACCTAACAAAAAGCTAATACAGCTTTCTTCCACAAATGTTCCGAGATATAGAAAGTGATTTCATCATTCATCTGTGCAGCTTTTACTTCGTACTGAGACGGACTAGAAAATCTTACACAGACAGACAATTAAAAGGTCATTATCCAAAATTTCTTACTTAATGCTTTTCAGATTTGTCATTTGACTGTGATTGTAGAAAATCATTTATGTTTTGTTTAACAGGTTCAATTTTGGACATATATTTGGTATTCAGAGAAACAAACTATAACTGATTTCAAGCATAAGGGTTCAGTTGTATTACCAGGTAGATACACCTGAGCACATTCAGCTATTCCAGGCTTTTGTCTGTCCTTTTCCATAATGCTAGTGATAAGTGGATATGGGCTTTATGGGGAAGAAAAAAAAATACAAGAAGAAAACCTTTCATGGCCGCATAGTCACCACAAGAAGCAGCCACTTGCACTTTGGGATACAGGCCATGAATCAAATTCACTTGAAGCTGGTGAGAGTTTTTCAGCCACTGCCAGACAGCACTGGCATGGGCTCAAAAGCACACAGTTGTGGTATTTAAAAATACTTTGAACAAGTAGAGTACTATGGCAAGAGTTTTCTAGGCTCAGATCGACCAACTCAAGCTATAATCAGGGAGTCAGTTGTTTCCCCCATCCAAATATACATGCTCAGAAAAAAGAGAAAGAGACAAACCACACAGAAATGGGAAAGTGGGAGAGTATTATGGTCACTTTGCAGTGTCTCATGGAGAACTCCAATCAACAGTAGCACTTACTTATGACTCTCCCACCTATTTTTATTATTACATAAAAATGATACCAGCATTTTTATGTAATGTTGAAATATAAGTTAAGGAGTTATTGACCATTTAAATATAAATAGGTTAAAACAAAGGGAATTACTTTAAATTGTTTTTTTTTAATGAAGCTAACATGATTTTGAAATAATTTCTAATAATGCTGAATTTCTTTAAAAGGTATATTACCATAAAATATTCCTGTATCAATGGAATTGCTTTTTCCAAAAGACAATTGTGCACCTAAAGGAAAGTGAATAAGAATTTATCATCTTAAAGTTAGATATATCTTTGGGCAAGTAAGATAATTCAATGAGAGAATGCAGGGCATTACACACCATTTCTTCCAAATACGATGTTCTTGGAAATTTGTTAATGCATTCCTCAACTTTATTTCTTTCACTCCACTCTTTCTCTGAAGGTTTTCTTAAAGGTTATAAAATCCCATTGACAGTAATGTTTCATGTAATGGACACCCACACAGAACAAAACTGGTCCAAGTTTTCTGGATATGGCTTATTAGTATATTCAAAATGACTAGAGGAAATGACCTTTATAAGTAAAAGGAAAAATTCTCATTCATGTAAGTGTCTCTGCTCATCATGATAGCAAGAAAAATAGCTACGATACCAGCTTTGAAGATAAAGTAGGTGGAAATAGGTGAACTACATTTTGATAGATTTATTTATTTTAGAGTAACTAGCCAAGATTTCAAAATGTTACAAGATCAAGATGATTTTTCACTTGCCAGTTTTGATTGTGGAACATCACCATCTGGAAAGTTTTTTTGTTTTATTTTTTTGTTTTTCTCTCAAGAGTAGCTATTGCAAATCAAAATCTGTTCTGGAAGAAAATCCACATTATTTTTAAAAATTAAATCAGAGAATCACAGAATGGTCAGGGTTGGAAAGGACCTCTGGAGATCATCTAGTCCAACCACCGCCAAAGCAGGGTCACCTACAGCAAGTGGCACAGGAATACGTCCAGGTGGATTTTGAATATCTCCAGAGAAGGAGACTCCACAGCCTCTCTGAAATACCCCAAAAAAAGGAGCCCCCCCAGCCTCTCTGGGCAGCCTGTTCCAGTGTTCTGCCACCCTCAAAATATGAAAGTTCTTCCACATATTGAGATGGAACTTCCTGGGTTTAGTTTGTACCCGTTGCCTCATAACCTGTCACTGGGCACCACTGAAAAAGGTCTGACCCCATCCTCTTGACACCCATCCTTAAAGTATTTAAAAGCATTGAACAGATCCCCTCTCAGTCTTCTCTTCTCCAGGCTGAACAGACTCAGCTTTCTTCTCTCAGCCTTTCCTCATAAGAGAGATGCTCTAATCCCCTCATCATCTTTGCTGCCCTTCGCTGGACTCTATCCAGCAGTTCCTTCTCTTTATTGAACAGAGGAGCCCAGAACTGGACACAGCATTCCAGATGTGGCCTCACCAAGGCAGAGTAGAGGGAGAGGATAACTTCTCTTGACCTGTTGGCCACACTCTTCCTCGTGCACCCCAAGATACCATTGACCTTCTTGGCCACAAGGGCTCATGTTCAACTTGTCCACCAGGACTCCCAGGTCCTTCTCCACCAGGCTGCCCTCCAGCAGGTCAATCCCAAGCCTGCACTGGTACACGGGTTTATTCCTCCCTAGGTGCAGGACCATACACTTGCCCTTGTTGAACTTCATTAGCTTCCTCTCTGTCCAACTTGCTAGCTGTTGGACTGTCCAGGTCTCCCTGAATGGCAGCACAGCCTTCTGGTGTATCAGCCACTCTTCCCAGTTTTGTATCATCAGCAAAGTTGCTGAGGGTACACTCCATCCCTTCATCCAGGCCATTGATGAATAAGTTAAACAAGACCAGACCCAGAACTGACCCCTGGGGAACACCACTAGCCACAGGCCTCCAACTGGACTGTGCTCTGCTGATCATGACTCTCTGAGCTCTGCCATTCAGCCAGTTCTCAATCTACCTCACTGTCCACTCATCTAGCCCACACTTCCTGAGCTTTCCTATGAGGATGTTATGGGAGACAGCATCAAAAGCCTTGCTGAAGTTGAAGTAGACAACATCCACTGCTGTTCCCTCATCTACCCAGTCAGTCATGCCATCTTAGAAGGCTATCAGATTGGTCAAGCATGATTTCCCCTTGGTAAATCCATGTTGACTACTCCTGATAACTTTCTTTTCCTCCACAAGTTTATATATAATAATTCATAGTTGTTGTTGAAATAATTAATAATTGTTGTCTTTATTGGCTTCTTTTTAATTTCTGAGACTTTTCTATCTCCAAGCAATTACAGCAGACAGTGATCACTATGCATGATGATTATTAGAACTGCAGTTGTTGCGACCAGATCATGTCTTGTCCTACACAAATAAATGATGAAAATTCATTGTGGGAGTATGCCAAATTTTTTTGTAAGGTAGATTCACTCTATCCCCACAGAAACAATTCAATTTTACAATAAAATAATTAATTCAAGTCTGAGATGCATTGAGTGATTATTTGATGCATCACTCTGTGGTTCTTCGTGCTATCAGGTCCATTGTGGAAAAAGCTGCATGTAGGCAGCTAATTCTAGGAGGAGGCAGCATTTTTGTTATAAATCTCATAAGGACTAAAGCTTATGAAAATGCATGCCATTTATCATTTCATTGACATGTTTAAGAGAATATCTGTAAAAAACGAGCTTAACAATTTTTCAGTCTATGTTGCTGGCCTGTTCACACCCTGCCATGTTCAATATAGTACTTTTAGAAATTCAAGGTGCCAGAAGCAGGTAATCACACTCCATGTTGAACCTATACACCCTTGTTTATTGGCTTACAAACAAAAGCCTATCATTAAATGCAAGGCTAGTATCAGTGCCAAAAGTGAAAGTGAACAATCTGTGACTGACAGGACAAAGAATTCTGAAAGTTAGAGTTTCTATGCAATGATGGCTTGGACAGCTTGCTACAAAAATTATTGTCTGTATTTCTTTATGGTGGAAGGTACAGCTAGTGAGAACACTCGTGGAATAAACATGGACAAACACCCACAGACTATCTGATCAAGTATGCTCTGATATGATACAGAAGTCAGTCAAGCCTGGGTTTCTGAGCATGTTTACAAAAGCAGTAAGAAGTACACAGTTAAGTACATTACAGGTTCTGCGCATTACCCTCTCACGGAGTATAACTCAGTTTACACACATACATGCCATCCAGTACAGTACATTTAGTTACCATACAATCCCTAAGAGATGATCTTGGAATCAGCTGTAGAATTTACTCTGTTCTTTTAATCTCATTTATTTCACTCTCAGGAGGATTGTTTCCTGGAAATCAGCATTGAGAAAGCACTTAAGAGGAGTTCATCTGCATGTAATTAGTTACTTTCTGTATCTGAGGTATGTTGCAATGTAATCCGAGAATAAAAAACTCATCATCAGGTATTTTAATCAAAACCTTGTGTCATTGGTTTATATCCAGCAAGAAAACTGTCTCCATGATCCCAAAGTTCTGTTAATGTTCCTAGAGAGAATTCAGAATGCATAGTCTAAGACAGGCATGGAAATATTTATGAAGTGTGATGAAAAGCACCTGAATGCCAAAAAAGCTTACAATGGTAATTTTGAGAAACATGTAAGTATTGTCCTCTGTACGCCTCTGCTTAAATCTTTGCTCAAAAGTTTCTGTATGCATGTCATCAAGACAGCTCCAGAATTATATTTTTGAAATATCTTCCATTCAAATTGCCCAATCCTTCCCAAAGATCTCCCTTTTATGTGGAATCTTAAAACCTATTCAGTAGCCATCATGTGTTGTATCCCAGGATACTCTAATTCTACACGAGTTTGGGAATACTTTGACCTTGAAACATATGAAGAAACATCAAAGCCCGTGTTAGAAGGTCTTGATATCAGGTCACAGATGCGATACCAATTCACATAAGCTTTGCCCATTTTAACTGACACATTGCCAGTGACAGCCCATTATGATGTACATCCAAATCTTCACATGACGACCCTTTTCCCAAGGCACGTTTGCTCCCAGAGCCAATGCATCTGTGCTTAAACTGTTGAAACAGCAGGATCTCATCTCCCAGTAGGATCTCAGCTATGCAGTATTATCATAAATCTTTAATATGATGCTGCTGAGGAGTCATGTAATCCAGCAGTAAGATGAGGACCTTTGAGTTGTGAAACATCATAGCTGAGACTGTTACCCCTCCTCCAAAAGATTATTCCTGTAGGTTTAAACTAAGGCTGCTACCATACTGAAGCTCGACCTCTTTGTATCAGCTAAGGACCTGCCTCTTTTGTCTGAAGATTTGCCTTTCCTTCCCAGAAGTGTCATCTGAAATCACATGATGATTCCAAGAGCACCATTAATTTTTCAGCATATGAACAATAGCCCAGCACTGTAACTCCTGCCAGTTACTGCCAAGAGGAACTTTCTCCTGCAAATGAAGTAGGTTTTCTTGCATTTTAATAAGTCTCAAGATCTATGGGCAGCTGACCTTCAGTGTCTGTGAAAATTGTCCCTGTATGGATGGAAGAGCTACATCTACCATCATGGTGGTGTTGGGTGTGAGTTGAATGCCAATTTAAGACCAAATTAACCACCCATGCTTCACTGCTTGCCTGTAATGGTGCTTGCAGTGTGTTCTAGGATAGACCTCATGACATTTTCCAATGGGGGAAAAAAAAAATAATTTACAAGTGGAATGTATTTGAGGGTATCCACATTCATATTATCTGTACAATCTGCACATAACCCATTTGTCACAGACAGGCAGATGAACGGTCTTTCCTCAAAAGGCCACAAAACATCCTGACACAAAAGCATATGGGATTTGTGGATAGCTTGAACTCAGGAAGTTTGAACTGCATATAGAGACAGCCTTGGATGGACAGTGCTTTAAAATTGTTCTCAGAATCAGGCTATACCGCAGCACTGTGAATCCAGCCTGCTTCCAAAGCAGCACTTCAGGCAAGAAAAATAAATTATGTACCTGTTTTTAAAACTCTGTCTTGCATAGAAGATTCTATTCACCTTTCTCTAAAGGATTACAGTCTGCAAGGCAGTTTACAAAGACAATCCTTAAAAACACCACATGGTTTATGGTTTAGCTTGAGAGAATCGACACACCAAATAAAAAGCAAGGAAGCAGAAAAGCATGTAATTCTCAATGTAGCAAGTTATTTTATGAAATATAAACAAAGAGTTTCAAGGCATTGTATTGTCTGAAGTGTTTTTTATACTTATCAAATGGTAAACACTCCTACCACTCCTTGAATTGTAGAGGTATTAAGCATTAGATACACAGATCACAGAGAGGCTGTCTTACTCTTCTAACAGTGTCAGATATTGAAACAATTTTTGCCTTTATTATGTTAATATTCTTCAGCAATCTAAGCATGGATATAATCCCATTTTCCTTTACAATCCACCTCTTTTCCTGTGCTTGACTGGCTTCATGTATTTCAGGAGGAGAATGTAATACCAATAATCCTCTCAAAGAAAACCTGCTACAGTCACTTCCAGCTGGTGAAGACGTGGTTTGGGGTACGATATATAGTTTCAAAAGCAATGTTGTATTGTAAAACAAGACCTTTTTGAGAGGCCTGTAGAATCACTTATGTTTGGAGTTGCCCTGCAATGTCGTTTAGCTTCTCAGTACCTTTTCAAGTTCTTGTAGAAGTACAAGGATGATCAAAGGTACAGGACTGCACCAGCATGAGGAGTATAAAATAGACTAGCGCTTTTCAGCCTGCAAAAAAGATGAGTGAAGAGGTACACAACAGAAGCCATCAGTGGCACATAAAAGATAAAAAGATAACAAGTCATTCATTGTCTCTTTCAATAGAATGAAATATAAAGCAGGCAGATCCAAAATAAGCATGCATTTGCAAAGTGTATAGTTAAAACAGTACTCCTTGCCACAGGCAGTTGTTCATCAAACTTTTTAGAACTATTCAAAAGGCAATTGGAGAAGTTGAAGACAATTGTAAAATAAATTCATCGTAGGCTATTAATAAAGGCACTTCTACTCTTTAGTGGGACTCTAAACAGAAGTTTCCTCAAGCTGGGAGAAAACACTCTAGAAAAGAATCACAGCTTATTTCCCCCACTCCTATACTTTTATCAAATACTGGTTATGGTGAGGGACAGAACACAAGGCTAGATGCACACTTCATCTGATGCGCTATAGTCATTCCTATAGTGCAATTGTGTGGAAAAGTACCATATTCTGCCTGGAAAATATAAGAAAAAAATAACCATATTTTTCATGTGAGGAATAGATTTTTCTCAATGCCTTGCAACCTCAGTTGGAGTATGGAATAGTACTGAAGCATACACATTGACAAACAACACCACATCCGTTTTCCTGTATCTGTCCTTATGCAGATCCTGTATGAAGAAATCTGACCAGACACTTTGCACAGTTAAAACAAGATTTTTCTGGACCTGGAAATACAGTCTTTTAATCCAGGGAAGAGAGGAATTTCCAAATCTTGAAGATAGCCTTGTTATAAAGTAGTTGTCAGTCTCTAGCTAGAGTTTCTTTTCCACTGTCATGATATGCAATGCCTAATTCCAGGGGATGGCCAAACCAACATAAGCCTTCTATTTTCTACCTTTAGAAATGGAGGAGTGTTACCACTGTATGCATTGGAGACTACTAACAAAGTGATCCATCAGATGTTATCATAACTTTCAACAGGTTTGTTGTCATATACTAGTTGAGGGCTGTTACCACTCAGCAACTAGACTAGCAGACTGAGGGAATACTTTTGGTTCTGTCATCCATTCTTGCTTAAAAAAAACTTGCAAGGGAACCCCCAAAATAAGATTGAATAGCTAGTCTGGTTTATGATAAAAATTAAAAGTACGGATTGAAACACCATCCCTAGATACCCCAGTGTGTCATTATTATCAAAAGAGATAGAACACATTTAGAAATTCACTTAGAATTTGCTAACACTAAGCAAAGTTATAGTTAACTGAGATCAAGTAGATCTCATGCATCCTTGAAAAGAACCCAAAATCTTGTATTTCTGCTTTATAGACCACCAAGGCCAAATTTCACCCTAACCAAGATAGGTCAGATCCACCTCAGGACTGCCAAAATTAAATGAAGTGAGAGGTACAGTGCAATTACATTACCTATTACTCCTTTCTGCCATATCCACTTGTTCTTTTCACCAGTTCTCTAAGTGGCTAAAGCTAGGGTATGTTAATATTGGGTTAGATCACACATACGTAATTTTTTTTTTATTACCAGGTCAGTTTTTCTTCGTCATTCCTGGCCCAGCAACCATCTGGCTATGTTATTTTGTTGCCTGCAAGGCAGGTAGAATTTGAATAATGGCTAAGTTGGAGGCACAGTCACAGAACCACAGAATGGTCAGGTTTGGAAGGGAGCTCTGGAGATCATGTAGTCCAACCCCTCTGCAAAAGCAGGGTCATCTACAGCAAGTGGCACAGGAGTGCGTCTGGGCAGGTTTTGAATATCTCCTGAGAAGGGGACTTCACAGCCTCTCTGGGCAGCCTGTTCCAGTGCTCTGCAATCCAGTCACTGCATGGCAATACATTTTTTCCTATGAATGTAAGTTAAATAACTATCACCTGCAACAGACATACAAACTCTGCTGCTCAGTGTCAGAACTGGGCGTCTTTCAAGTGGGTAATGTTTATCTAAAATAAGTTCTTCAGGATTCAAAACAGATAACAGGTAGAACTGTTCTCATCCTGTTGTAAAGAAAGTTGGGTCACAAGTCATAGTATCACTTATGTCTTAAAAAAATCCTCTATTTATAACGTAACTGTACATAGACTACATTTATCCTGCTGTAAAAACCATGCCAGGACCCTGGAAAACCTGGCAATTTTGGCTGAAGGATTCTGTTATTACCCAGGGAATTCAGCCGTGCTGATGTCTTCCTTAATATGTCTTATTGTCATATGACAATATCAGAGGAAAACTTCCCCAACTGGGACAAAAAATAAATTAACGTATCTCCATTGTTTTGTGGACTAAGTTGTTCAAGTAGGTGTCCAGCTACAGAAAGTGATAGCAAATTATGTAGTAAATTGCTGTGAACGTGCATGAGGTATTCTCAATGTCACATATTCAGAATGTGCACCAGTAAGTGATAAAATTATTGGACCTAATAAAGAAGCATTAGTTGAAGTTCCATGAACCAAACTGCACAGGAATATAAATCATCATGAGTTACCCTTTGGCTCGAAGAACATCTTTGAATTTATGAACTGTCCAGCTATCAACTCAAAGCTAGCTCGTCAGGCTCACATAAATTGGCAATATTGGAAATGATAGACCTACTCTTTAAAAATGATTGCATTTGCATGTGTTGGACTTAAAATGTCTCAAAGAATTCTGACGAGAAGGAGGGAGTTTATTCTTCTAAATACTTGGCATTGTAAAGATAGGCAGCCATTTGGGCCTAAGCGCTACATTTTTCAGCATTACAATAATGAAAGGAACTGCAAGAAACTAACTTATCTGTGTTGCTAGAAGGAAGGCCAAATACTTCAGAGGCATTTGAATAATCACTAATATCTCTCCTCCCTCTTGTCTCTCACTTTTCCTGCAATTTATCCTCTTGTGTATTTAATGAATCTTCATTTAATAGCTGTGGAGTGAGGACAGCCCCATTCAAAGTTTAAGTTTCTGCATAGAAATACAGAAAAAAGTCATATGGCCAGCTCTGTGCTCCCTGACAAAAAGTCGAAATACCAAACTTCAAACTAGCATGTCCCTGAATAAAAACTTGATCTTCCATGTTCATACAGCATGCAAGGATCAGCCTCACCTCTATTCTTAGAGGACAGATACACCTCTATTCTTAGAGGACAGTATCAAAGTTGAAGTGACAAATAACCCCCTTGCATTCATAGCAGATGCTTATGGATGAAGGTGAACCATGCTGACAATATAAATCACGCTTATGTAATGCCTTACTGCCTGGGATATATTTACATTTATAGATATGTCAGGATCTAGAACATCAGTTAATGTGAAAATTATGCATTTAGATTTGATTAATACAATGTAAATACTAGATAGGTGGAGTAAAAAAGTGCATTTAGCTTTTTCAGTACAGTCTCTAAGGGCAGTTTAAAATTTTCAGTTAGTAACTACATTATTAATATTTTGATATGTTTTTATTATAGAAATAATTAGATAAAACACTTTGAATATGACAAAGAATTCCACCTATTCTCCATTCTTTGCTTTTATTTCAAAAGGCTGTGCTTTTATTGCAAAGCTATTTATTACAAATAGCCTTGCTCTAACTTTTTGTATTAGTATCTTTGCTACGTATAACCAAGGATGTTCATGCCACTATACTCATGACCATCCTCTGACCCTGAAGGTTTTAAAATCTTTCCAGGAGGAAAGGAGGTGTTTCTCTGTATATGGAGCTTATAAGTATAGTAGTGCCTTGCAAGAAAGACAACATAATGTCTTACTCTGGGTCAACCTGCCTCATCATAGCATCCTCAAGACATACCAGTTGAGCACTGATAATATTTCTCTACTGATCTTCAAACATATCTGATCATCTGAGTTTATCTACAGGAGACTTTGGAGGGTGTGGGCTTTAAAGAGTTCTTGTGATTAATATTGTCAGTTGTAGAAGCACAAATGAATGCGTCAAGATGGTATATTCCCAGGTTCAGTAGCTGCTAATGAAACCTGTGGGAGATTCATGATTCAGGTGAGTATCTGCACAGATAGCCATGATTTTGTTGTAGTTCTGTTACTTACGAGAATTTTGTATGCAAAGGAGTCAAAATGTCAATGTCTAAAATAGTCCATAAGCAGAAGTTTAAGATGTAGACTGTAAGAGTATTTCAACTACAGTTGTCTATTACAGGCATATTTATTACTATATGTTATATATTACATATATTACTATATAGTATATATTAC
>NW_009607909.1:0-28769 GCF_000690535.1 Cariama cristata
GTGAGTGCTGGGGCGCCGGGCAGCAGCACCTGGGGAGGCTGGTGCTCGGGAGGGCATGGCACGCTGCGTGGGCTTTGCTGCTGGAAACTGTGCCATCATCATAGCATCGTAGAATAGTTTGGGTGGATGGGACCTTAAAGACCATCTAATTCCAGCCCCCCACCGTGGGCAGGGACACCTCCCACCAGACCAGGTCACTCACAGCCCCATCCAACCTGGCCTTGAACACTCCCAGGGATGGGGCAGCCACAGCTTCTCTGGGCAACCTCTGCCACTGCCTCACCACCCTCACCGGGAAGAATTTCTTTCTGATATCTCATCTAAATCTTCCCTCTTCCAGTTTAAAGCCATTGCCCCTTGTCCTGTCACTCCCTGCCCTTGTAAAAAGTCCCTCCCCAGCTTTCCTGTCGGCCCCTTTAGGTACTGGAAGGCTGCTCTAAGGTCTGCCCGGAGCCTTCTCTTCTCCAGGCTGAACAACCCCAACTCTCTCAGCCTGTCCTCACAGCAGAGGTGCTCCAGCCCTCGGGTCATCTCTGTGCCCTCCTCTGGACTCGCTCCAACAGGTCCATGTCCTCCTTGTGCTGAGGACCCCAGAGCTGAAGGCAGTACTGCAGGGGGGTCTCACCAGAGCGGAGCAGAGGGGCAGAATCTGCTGCATTTGATCATTTAATCGGTTTATGAGCTCGTGGTTAGTGATGTCTGTAGCTCTGTCACAGATCCCTCCCCTCCTGAATGAGCCTGTCCATTTGCGTTATAAACCTTAGCACCACTGGAGCACTGCCTTTCCTTTCCCCTTTCCTTTCCCAGCTCTGTTTTGTACTGCAGGAGGTTTGGGATTGTAGAAGAGCTTTGCAGGACTGTTGCAGCAGCCTGAAGAGCTTCAGACTTTTGTTTTTATTTTTGCTGTGAACGATCAATTCTCTCCACTCCAGAATACTGGTCTCTTCCTTTTCTGAAGAACAGTTGAACCGTTACGAGATGTATCGCCGGTCTGCTTTCCCCAAAGCTGCTATTAAACGGGTACGACTTCAATAATGCTTCACCACAGATGGAGTCTGAGCAGAACAAGCAGGCTGAACTGTACTAAGCCTGGCTTGCGCGACACGAGCTGGCTCTGTGGGGCTTCCTCCTCCAGCTGCGTTTTGGCCCCCGTGGCCGAGCGTTGTCCTCGGATCAGCTTATCCCATTACACTGTAGCTCAGTGCCCTCGCGTGCCTTACGCAGCTTAAATAGGAGCTCAGCTTAAATAACGGTGGTCTGGGGGGCCATGAGGCGACGGGAAAAAGGAATTGCTGGTACAGGGTCTGCGACTGAATGAGGGTAAGCTAAAACCTTGACAGCCAGCAAGTGCCCAAAGCTATAGGAGCTAATTCTAAAGATCGGTTACTGCTGTTCCCTGCATTTCATTAGCTGTTGGTTGATATTTGACAGGCTCAAACTGCTAAATATGAGTTAAAATGTTTCACCGCTGCTTTGTGTACCTCACTCGGCTGACTGTCCTTTTCCGCTTGTCCAGCTGATCCAGTCCATCACTGGCACCTCTGTCTCTCAGAACGTGGTTATCGCCATGTCCGGCATTTCCAAGGTCTTTGTCGGGGAGGTGGTGGAGGAAGGTAAGTGGCAAATGTTGAGGGGAAAAGTTAAGAATACGGGGTAAATGCATCGCTTACAGCAGAGCAGGAGGACATGGAACAAGACTGGACGTTTCGTGGTTCCCAGTCTCGCTGTCCCACGGGGCCCTGTGACCTTCCAGCAGCAGCAGAACGCCACAGTTGGGAGCTAAGCCGAGAGCGGGGTGCAGCGCGGGTTGGCCCATAGTCCCCTCTAATCCCATCGGTATTGCTGCCTGTGAGCCGGCAGAGGTTGGTGACCCCTGACCTCCTGTTTTATCCTCTCCAAGGTGGATAACTTAGAAGTTCTTGCTCTCTCAAGTCAGCCTGTGAGCCGGCTGCAGTAGGGCAGTAAGGATCCTTTGTTAGTACTGCCATGGACGGATTCAGCCCAGAGGGAAATGGGTTATTTAAGCCTCTTAACCTGTAAGGTTCTTCCTTTGTGGGATGAGCTGAGATCTTTTTGGGACACTGGGTGGGAGGCTGACCCAGCTGTGTCCCTGCCCTGCTTGGGCTGGAGGAGGAGGTGGTACAGGCTGTGACGCCAACCAGTTCGCATAGACTTGGCACACGAAACATGGCCTGTATGTGCCGGGATCACCATTACCCGCGTGATGCAGGTTTGCCGCTGCCGCCTCTGCAGCGCTGCATTGCCTGAGGTGGTTTGGATAAGCAGCTTCACTGCTGTCATTAATTGTTTTGTGACATTAATTGCTTCATGTGCTTGGCAGGCGGTGTGAATGATACTGTCAATGATAGAAAAGAAACCGACCTGTAAGTCGGCTATAGGTTGTACCTTCCTGTCACTGCTGTACACAACAACCCCAGAATACACCACCCAACCCAGGGGTGGCTTTAGAGCAGAAGGTTTAAGATCCTAAGTTCTTGTGTGACTCGAACCAGCATATTCCATAGTAGCTGAGTGGTTTAAAAGGCGGTTTGTTTATTCTGGTCTGGTGTTGATGCCTTTAGGACTGACTTTTCTTTCAGACAAAGAAGGACATAAAGCAGTTTCATTCTTGTGTATTAACCAAATGTGAGCTGTAAACCCTAAACAAAAATGTTACCCGTTGCCTTTAAAATTGAAGCTCAAACAGTTGGAGACTGGCTAAGCTTAGCTGTCCTGCTCATGGGAGCTCTCTGTTTTTTGTTGTTTAGCACTGGATGTGTGCGAGAAGTGGGGGGAGCTGCCACCTCTGCAGCCCAAACACATGCGAGAGGCGGTCAGGAGGCTCAAGTCACGAGGACAGATCCCCAATTCCAAATATAAAAAGATCATCTTCCACTGATGTGTCCCAAGAGCAGCAAGAGAAGACAGAAGTTAAAACAAGCTTCCTCGTTGTGAACGTCACACCAGTTACAGCAGAGCTACGAGCCTGAAGCTCCTTTGGGAGCGTTGGGTGTAGACTGAAGTGCCTGCAGGGAGGGTTCCTGCTGTCACTGCTGAGGTCTGGCTGCCGATCCGAGCACTACGCAGAAGCAGGCAGGAGCCGAATCCCTCACCTGGAGCCTTGGGCTCCTCTGCTTCAACACAGCAGGGATAGGAGCATTCGAGGTCTTTGATGTATTTACCCACCAGGATCATACTTCCTGCTGGTGCAGATGTAGCGGGGTTGGTTTTTTTTTTGTACATTAAACTTGTTACTGTATTCTTAGTCTTGCTGGGAAATACTAATTGTGTAATGGTGTTTGTGCGATTCAAAGTAGGGGGAGTGCAACGCAGTGATCTGTCTGAACCAACCCCGACGTGTTGACGGAGCTTCGCCTTGCCTGGGGCATGTATTGTTCCATACACGTAAGCAAGGGAGCTGAAAGCTGATGGTTCTGAAGTCATTGCTCAGCTGTTCTTCCCAAAGCCAGTTTTGTGGAGGTGTCTAAAAAACAATACGGTGAAGGAGGAGGGAAAGGGCAGGGGGGGAAATCAAACCATGAGCCTGTAAGGAGGTTAACAAGTTTAATTTGTTTTCATGGTTCATAGAACCAATAAATGCATGAATGGAAGTATACTGCAACAAAGTTCCAATACTGCCTAAAACTCAAATTCAAGTTTAGATTTGCACATTACCCACCTGTACATACAGTAGTCCCCTCTGAGCACGCTGCTTTTAAACAAATGTAGAAGATGCTGAGGCCATGTGCTCTTCCTAGGGTAATTGTGTTGTAGTTACACAAAGGATGAAGCTGGCTCTCATCATAACATAGAAGGAGTCCTTAAATAAAAGGCTCTACAAAGTAAACTTTGCTAATCGTTATCAGTGGAGATAGGGGAGTTTTTGTCCTCCCGCACATATGCCCTGTAAAAAGGATGTGGATTTTGTTTTACAGTACTTTTTACTGGTACTTAAAACCAAAAGAATGGAAGTGCTTTAGTTCTTAAACTAAACCAGTTGACTTAAGTTGCTGGAACAAGAAATTTGCTGTAAACAACTTGGCCCCAGCTCTCTTGAGTCTGCACATGTGGGAGGGAGGGGTAAGGAGTTGGGTGACGCTGCAAGTAGGCACCACCTCTGAGAAAACCCTTTGCACCCTACTCATTTCCCAAGCTGGCTGGAGACGAAGCTGGACACTTAAACAAAAAGTCATGAAAATTTGAAAGAGAAGAAAAGAAACCTCCCATATTCATTAGTGACTAAAAAGTAAGGACACCATTGCATTCCACCTAAGGCAAGCATTCTTATGTTTCTTGCTTCACACAGGGGGAGGGAGCAAGCACAGACGCACAAAGGTTTGACGCTGTTGCATGTGTGGGCTTTGCGCAGTTTGCAATGGTACTTACAGTGAGCTGTTCGCATATCGGTTTGTTTCACAGCAAGTCTAGATATGTAGATGCTTTGTTATCTCCTTTCTTGCTCATAGCAAGGGTCTTATTTACGACAGAAGATAACTTGCATTTCAGAACCCCTGCTTTTAGTTCTGAATTCCATGCGCGAGGCAGTATTGGTGAAGGAAATGCCCGCTGATGCTTAAAAAGTTAAAGTGCATTTTCCTCTTGAGAACAGGCCTGACAGGCTGCTCTAGTCCATCTCCTATCACAGGCAGCACCGCAGATCTATCCTGTCAAAGGCTGCGTTGAGCAGGGGCAGGGTCACACAACGTGCTCCAGGTTGTCTAACAGGAACGAGGAGGAGTGATCCTCTCCCGTGGAGGAGGGAAAGCAAGTGGCAGAAGTCACAGCACCCAGGCATCGGAGCTAACTCAGGCTAAGCGGGTGGCGAACGTGAAGCCTCCCGCTGCTCAGCTCCCGTGCTTTGCCGAAGGTGAGTACTCCTCCCCTTAATTCATTTGTGGCTACCAGCTTCCAGAGGTTCTAGAAGGAAGGTCAGGCTCTCGCTGCCACCGTCATTTCTGGTTGTCGGCACTGGTCAGCCAGCTCCCGGCAGAAATACGGGACTCCGGCAGTACAGCCTGCCCCAAGGCTGGCTCTTCAAACCTAGCGCATACGGACTAATTCCAACAAATGTTAGTCAAAGCCACCTTCAGTCTAATGGAGTCAAATGCAGAATTAAGATGATAATCTTAACAGTGACAGTTGTTCTAATCGCCATCCCTCTCTTAGATACACTCTTTTTTTCAAATTGAAAGCTAACAACCACAAGGAATTCACTCTTGGCTCTCCGCAAACCACAGACAGCAGTGCCTCTACCTCTAGCCTAGCGCTGTAAATACATCCCTGTTTCCCCTAGAGCTAAAGAACAACTAAAACAATCTCAGGAGTGCCTGTTAAGGGGAAGCGTTCAACAGCTCCAGAATTGGGCAAAGGGACAAGTATGTAAGAGCACAGTAGGAAAAATAAACTTAACCCCCAAGTTATTTGCTTGCTTTTGTGTAGTTTCCAGGCCTCAACTCATCACGGCTTGTAAATCAGAGGCTGCTCCCTGCATAGAGAGCAGGATTAAAATTGTGTATTACTTTAGCTAAACTAATTTCAGTGGAGTAATGCTTACATAGAAAGAAAAATCCATTAGATGAAGGTTTTGGGGAGTGTGTTCAACTAAAAAAAACATGATAAGGGTTACCTGACCTTTATAGACAAGTGAAGTTTTCATCTGATTAATGAAGGAGAATCACATATAATCTGTCACTTTTCTTAGCACTTAGTGTATGGCAATCACCACCTGTTTTACGCGCACTAAAAAGCCTGTGCATCAGAAATGCTACATTTACATGAACACAAAATGCATCTGGAAAAATCCAAATCCAAGTTTGAAATAAGATAAAATCCAACAAACTTAAACAGTGACAACACAGTAAAGATGCTGTGTGTAACAGAGGAGGGAACGGGTGTTCATCTGTAACACAGAGGGGGCTGAAAGTCACCCCCTTCTGTACCAGAAGACAGAGCAAGTTCTACTCTGGAACAGCTTCTCCCCTCACAACTGCCCCTCACGGCTGCTTCCTTCTTCAGCACATCGACCATGTATTGCCTGGAGTAGTAGAGCAAAGAAACCACGGACCGGTTTGTCTTCAGGAGTGGATTTGATTCTTGCACTTGATAAATTACATTTCCTTTTTTACTTTTTAAAATCCTGTTTACTTCATACTTTACTAGGGTTTTCTTTTTTTGCCCTCCACACTTGTAGGGGCTATTTCTTTATAAATTAAGTCAGTCACTGACCACAGAGACTTCTTCCTCTTCGGGGAAGCACCTCCAGAAAAGGCAAGACTACAAACTGTTCTCACCTACTACAGTCCCAGCAGCTACAGTTTTATCTCCACCCCACAGTGAGCAGTTAATAGTGTCAGCTTCCACCCAAGGGGGCCTGGTCAGCACCCTTCTCCCAACCCATATACCAACATCCCTGTTAAAAGACATTTAAGACCAGGCAAGAGCTCAGTGCTAATAAAAATACATGACCATGTAGGAATGCAGACAGCTATTTCCTTGCGTGGCCAGTACTGCTCTCCCTCTCTCCACTGGTGAAAGTCTGGCATATAATGGTTTGAGGACAGCATGCATCCCAAAGAAAACACATCATCTCATTCTGTGACTTAACTAACTTCTTTCACCCCTGTTCTTGGGACAGTAAAATGTAAGAAAGTTTAAACAGTGCTTTGTAATGAAATAAATTAATTCCTTTGTGTTTCTGCATCAATAAAGCCAAACATTGCAGGATTAAGTGAGAATGAACTAGAGTAAGTCTAATATTCTACCGATTCTGTCTTGACACAACAAATTACTGGTGGAAAAAGAAGTCTGAAGGAATTTCTTTACTATCCTGACCCTGTTCTTGAGGGAACAGTGAGCTGTAGCCCCCTTACTCCACAGGGGGGAAATCCCTTCTGCATTTCCCACACCCACCAACCTCCTGTAGTTCTGTTTTTCACGTGACAGTACACATACTTTCACATCAGAGCTGAGCAATGTTTTCTGCTGTATCTATTCTCTGTCACTCCTGATGCGGTGAAGTAACTACACTCCTTTTTCTGTGTTCTTTGGCATGCATGATTGGGCAAGGACACAACGAGGAAGGTTGAAAGAAGCAGAATCCCCAACACAGACCATCTCTAGACATCACCATAAAAGGTGAAGGCTGAAAGCACACTGTCGCTACCACCCATGGATGAAGAGACATGGGGTGTCCCCCCCCAACTTCTGACCTTCTGTTTGTAGGCTGACCACTGCCCTGGTTCAGTGACAGAGGCAGCACCACACTGCCAGGACAAAGGAAAGTGGCTGCAAACAGGTAACTCCTCCTCGTTCCTTCCCTGTTGCTCAGCCAGGCCTTCCTTTCTCTCTCAAGTTCATTTTGCAATCACAGTTGGTTTCCATTCTTTGAGGCGATCAGTCTCCAGGAGGTTGACCTGTTTAGCAGCAATATAATCAAACTAGCCGCCTTAGTGCTGGTGGTGGTCTCCACTCCTCCTGAGCAGCTGCAGCCTGCGCCTTCACTGTCAAAGCTGGAAGAGGGGATTGTATTTCCTAATTTCCTGCAGAAGGCGAGCCTTGTCCATGTTGGCTTCTGCAAGGGCTATTTTCATGGTCTGAAGCTCTCTTTGCAACTCTGGCACTTCCTTTAACTACAAGAGACAAACAGACGAAAAACAACCTGGGAGTTTCCAAAGGTAAACAGCAGGGCAGATCTGACTACACTGATCTGCTCAAAGAGGAAAACCAAAGCAGGAGCTTTTGAGATGAATTGCGCGAGGTGACACCACCACACAAAGCTCACTGACAACATGACCCAGTCTGAGTTGCAGAAATACTTGCCAACTGGTGCCTGCTGACTTCCATACCCGTCATTAGAGTCAGCTCAGGCTGCCAGTGATGGTTGTCTAACGACTACTTTCTCCCAAGACTTCCCTTCGTATTTCTAGGCATAGGAACAAGACTTGCAGTGGGCAAAGTTTTTTCCTGCAAAGCAGCTAGCTGATTCTGGCTGAACATAATTATACAAAGCAAGCAGGAAAAAAAAAAAAAATTGGGCTCTGATCTACATTCTTCTTTTATAAAGGGTCCTGACACAACTCTGAAGATTCATTAAAATTAAGATGATAGCTGCAGCAAGCAGACATCTGGCATTCCTATTTCTTGTCTCCATGAACAAAGTTAATTTTGTCCTTAAACATTGCCAGTAAGATCCCACTACATTTTCATGGCACAGGGCTCTCAGAAATATTTTTACTCAAGAATTTAGCCTTTGCATTCGTTTCTATTAAGTTCAATAACATCAGAAAATAAACTGAAGGTAAACTACTGTGATGTTTATGGGCTTCAGTTCTGATCAGGGCCCTGTTTCACAAGATGCTATGAACGGGAAGAAGAGAAAGTCTCTGCACTAAGTAGGAAAGAGAAAGATGAGAAATGATGTGTCACCAACTAGTGAACAGAATCCAAAGTCCCAGTCTGGTTCTGTACCTAGTCAGCCACATTGCTCCCTTAATATGTATTTCTCCACAGCAAGTGATCAATTTACCAAGTAGACCTGGCATCAAACAGGAAGTATAATTAGAGAACACTATATATTTACAAATAAACCACTCATCATCTGAATTCCAGATACATAGATCGAAATGGGAAGTAAGTTCAAATTGAATAGCAAAACCTTTAAGCAACCTGAAACTCCCTGGCTGTAAGACTTACTCTACTCTGACAAAACATCTCTTTCTTTATGGGAACCTCCCTATTCCTGTTTTTCTAACAAGGAACTGGACACAGGGGGGAGATGGAGCCAATCAGAAAAAAAAAAACCAAACAGATTTCTGAAAGGGAACAAGAGAGTGTATGCTGGGCAAGGTATCCTTACTTCTCAGAAGGCCTGTAAAAGGAGGTACAGGCTGCTTTTGTGTGCACTCCCTATCTGCAACGCACCACACCTACCAGTGACTGCAAACACATAAAGACAAAAGACTTAATTTTCCAGCCTCCTGCCAGCTATCCAGTTGTTCAGACAGCAACAGGCAGCAGTGACTCACCTGCAGTCCACGTGCTCCTGCTGCTGGGGCTGCCAAGACACACTCCGCTGGGGCCTTCTGGTCCTGAAGAACTGACACAGGTTTTTCCTGTTTCGGTGAGCCCTCCCCTTGCGGAGCTGGAAAGAAGCATAGAAAACATTCAGGTGTGGACAGTTATACCACGGTGTTCTCAGGACAAAAAGAGTAACTTTAACTTTCCCCCCCCCCTTTTTTTTTCCCTCCTTTTAAACAGGGTGGAGGTGGGGGAAATCTCATTCCCATTTTAAAAGGGGGAAACTAAAGCAAGGGAAGAAGCAGTGGCCTGTCCCTCGCTGTGTGAGCTCAAGGAAATATCAGGCATGAATTCAGGCTGTCACTTCATTCTTTTAGGTATTAACCTGTTCTGCCTGAGGTATCAAATTTGCTGTCCCAACAAAACAACAAAAGCAGCAAGAATGAGAGCGGCAGGGACGTGTGCATCCTGAGATTAACACGGCAGAGCAGCCAAAGGACCATGGGTGCTTGCACTGAAGACAGAAGATTGTTGGCCCATTCTGGTAGAAGCGACTGCAGAGAACAGAAGGAGGGAATGCTCACACACCACAGCCCATCCTTCCCAGCAGCAACCATCACATTTCAGTTCCCGTCTCCCCCAGCACAAGGCACAGCAGAGCACTCTACCTCCAGCACAGCCTGGGGAGCGCCAGGGGAAAATAAAACAAGTTTCCCCATGTTGCTGACCTGTTACATAGAACACCCCATCATCTCTGCGCTTCACAATGACGTGATCTACTGCCAAGGTTATAGGAACAGGGCCAGGGGAGGTAGGGTACACCCGGGGGCTGTCATCCTGGAAAAAAAACAGAGCAGAGAAGAGATTAACTGCTGTGACAGCTCTGCCAACTCTGCAAAGGATTCCCCTTGCCCCCAGCCTTCATAGGAGTAGTGTTACCGGCTGGCAGCACTGCCAGAGCTCACCAAGGTCACCCACTGTATGGAAAAGCTTGGCTTTATATACACAAGGCTGCATGTGAGTCTTAATCTGTGTAGAATGCACTCCCACCGATCAGAACCAAGTTCTGTCAGATCCATAATAAAGGCTGAGGAGAGGCCTATGACCATCACCCTGAAGGCTGCTCTCACAGCTGTCATCGTACACATTCCTGATTCAAAGCCCTAGCCAATATTTCTTAGCCCCCAAAAAAACAATATCCCTTAGTCTGGAGATTGTCATGCTGCTGCGCAGCAACACTGGCTCCTGCTAGTCTATGGAGCCAAAGCATTGCTTTCAAGAAGGTTTAATGAAGAACTTCTGTCAGTGCCCCCCTCCTAAATATCAACCAGCTCTTATATAGTATTTTTATCTGTAATTCTCTAAATGTTTACAAAAAAAGGTTAAATATTTCCCATTTCACACAAGCACTTGGAGAAAGAGGTATGTAATTCTTTCTTTGAGTCTGCAAAACAGGTCATCAACAAAGCTGGGGAGAGAATCTGAATATCAGGCTCCCATTTCTCCACAATCTCATCACTCAACAATTCCATTGTGTTATTTGTTCATCCCTAAAGCAGTGATTAGAAGCAGAATCAAACAGTATCAGGAAAACAGGACCTCTGCGGAGGCCCATAGCAATCCTACAGCATCCTTTCCCAAGCAGAATCTGTAAGTGAGCTCTGCCCAGGCTACCAGCCTGGAGGGAATCTCTGGTTCCCCATATACTCACCTTCAATGTGATTTTGGCATCCACAACTTCTATCTCCATTGGGATCACCTCTGGAATTATTTCATCCTCAAGAAAGGGGCCAAGGTTGGTAAGAAAGGACATGAAGAGGTCTGCTGTGTAACTGTGGACCAGCATACGAAGGAAGCCATTCTGAACAGCCAGTGGTGAATGCACAGCAGCATTAGGTCCTACTTCGAGACGTAAGCACACTTCTGGCTGGGTCTTACTAGCTTCAGGGACTGGAGGCTTCTCTATACTTGGATCTCCTAGAGCTATAGCAGAAAGATCTCATTGCAGAAGATGGCATCAGTAATAAGATATAAAGTCAAAATAAGTATCTTGAAAAGCCCTTAACTGTCCCGACGCAGAATGGAGTCAAATTCACGATGGCAGCAGTCTGAAATCATCCTTCACGTGAAATGAACCCAAATTTCAAACGACTAAGAGTCCACATCACAGGAACTAACACCAGAACTGGACCGTTTAAGCCCCCATATGCATCCCTCCCTCTCACCACCTCAGCACACTTTAAAATTAGCCTTCCTTTTGCATATACACGAGTTGCCCAAACTCCCCACGCCCCTCTCCAGAGCGGATCAGTCTTTCCACTGCCCTCAACGCGCTCATCCTGGAGTCCACTTTGCCCCCTGGTGGCCACAGGCGGTACTGCTAAAGGGAAGGAGCCACGGTCCCACAACTGCTCGTGCTTGCACTTCAAGTTTTGGGTTCTAGTTTGCTTTTGCTTTCGTTTTGGGTTTTTTTGGAGCTTTTTGTGTTTTGTTTTGGTTTTTTTTGTGGTTGGTTGGTTTTGATTTGGTCGATTGTTTTTTTTAATTCGAATTCAGCCCTGGGGAAGCACCCTAGCCTAGAAGCATTATTCTCAGGGCAGGAATAACTTCAGGACTTCCCTAGATAGCTTTATTCAGGTTTTTAATTCATCTCATGCATCCTAGCAGCAATTAAAAAAATCCCAGTCAATGATCACTAGGCACCATAGAGCTTCACTGTGTAGGTACTTCGGAAATATCTTTCAAATGCCAGATGTGAACCACTGACAGAAAGATTCTTAGCATTCACATTCCCTCATACACAAGTTGTATTCGATCCTAAATACGCTAAAGGTTAAAACTGAAGTACCAGTTAAAAATGAAATATTCCCTGAGGGTGGCTGGTATAAAAACCAGTTATAAAAGTGCAGCTATAAAAGCAGCAGACTCCTGGAGCCGGTGTCTTACCCAGATAGCCACGCAGATACTGCCACATTCCAACGTTGTTCAGTTGCTCTGGAACCACATTCATTACTTGTAAAGCAACAGACAAATCATCACCTCGTGCCTCTATTCCACAGTTCACCTCATTCATCTTCAACACGAGGACAGACACCTGAAACAGCAAGCGACAATCTCGCTTATTAAAAAGAAACACCACCTCATGGTTCACTTCCAGTTTCACTTAGAGATGATATTACAGTGAAAAAACTCTGACCAGCTGAAGGCTGGGGTCTTCACTCTGTGAAGTCGAGCTGTTTATTTCAGGAGACACTCCACCCTCATCCTCTGCCATCAGGCTTGTTCTACTGCCTGTGTCATTGCGGACCTGAAGAAGATGCCCCGAGGGAAGAGGGTCCAGGCTGGGTTCTGAAATGAAAGTAACAACAACTTGATCAGGTTTCTTCTTCTGGTTTCCAGAGATCCTGATCGCAGCATCCGCCTGAATCAGCCTATACCATCATCTAGGGAACTCTCTCCAGCTCCTCAGACGAATTTAAGCAATACAGAGCTGAAGTGAAAGACGTCCACTGAAATGCTCAGTGTGCCCTCTTTCCAGCCAGCCCTTACTAAACCCTTCCCAAACGCCATGCACCATCCACCCACCTGCACACATTTACAGCCCTTGCTCTAGTACGGCCAAATGCCTTAGAACACCATTGTTATGTGCAGGGGTCACCCTCCCACTCATTTCTGCTCCTTGTCTCAAAGAAAAGGCACCTATAAAAGCAGAAAGAGCCATTGTGGGTAAACTACTCACAACCTTCAAAAAGAAGGAGTGGCACAAGTGAATTCCATATGAACACAGCATGACTCAGTTGCCCATGGCAGAAAACTGTTCACCGATGTGAAACAAGAGGGAGGGGAGAAGATGAAGCCTAGCGCTTGTTACCAGAGTCTGTGAGCATCACAAAGCCATCGCTGCCATCACTGTCCACAGACAGCCCGTCCTCAGGGCCACTCCCATCCACAGATGTGGTGTCAAAGGAGTGCTGGGATCCCGTCCTCTTCATGGAAAAGAAACGCATTCGGCTGCTGCCACTCCCACCTGGAGTCACTGCTCCCTCTTCTGCTTTGGGCACGGAATCCCTACGGAAAAAAAGGAAGGAAAAAAGTGATAAAGGCAAAGAGCTTAGCCTCCAGATTATACAGATATTGGGCTGGACTCTGAACACTTGCAATTTAGACTTTAGTGTACTTAGATCAACCCCAAGAGATGAAGATCTAACCTACGTCTAATCCAAACGATGTGGAAAGAAAGGGAGCAGTCAGCCTACATTTCCCCCCTTCCCTGCAGCCTTGCTGCTGCTATTGTGAAGTGCAGGAAGATGGCCCACTCACCTGGCTGGGGGCAGAGAGAGCATTTTCTGCATGGTGGAGGTCATCTTCTCTCGGCTCAGGCTCAGAGCATCTTTTGTTATAGACATGGCTTCTTTAGTGAGGTCCATAGTCACATGCAGAGCTTCTTTCGTGGCATCCTTTGTGATATGCAGTGCACTAGACAACTCCACCTCTATGTTCTTCAAAGGAATGAGTTCTGCCTGGCCATTGAGAGTGACGTTTCCTCTCCCCAATGGCTGCGTGTCTGAGGTTGGGGTAGAAGGGACAGCAGGAGGGCTCTGAGGATGGCTGCTGATTTCTGCAGGTCTTTCTGTAACCAGGGCTTCCACAGCTTCATGTGCTTCCTCTATCAAAACTTTCTCCTCTATGCTCTTACTATGTGGAGCTGTACTCAGAGTTCCATCACTTGCGGATCTTGGGAGTCTCTCCAGCGGTACACTGGTACCTGAATTTTCAATCCCACTGTCCTCTGGGACCTCTGAGGTACTGCATACTCCCTTCTCTGAACTGGTCTCTGATTTCAGCTCCTTCTCTTCAGCCGCCAGCCCCTCCTTGCTGTCTGAAGGCGAGAGCTCAGACTCGATCAGGCTTGTCGTGTCTGAGTCAAGGGATCTCGGTTCCAAGATGGACCCTGGTGCAGGGTTCATGAGTAGGGCCACTTCGGCACTATGGAACATAACTCCTACACAAGCAGACACGGGATCTAAAGGAGACCCAGTCACTTCCTGGGTGTCTTGGGCCAACTGTTCCTGTAGTGTTTGCAGAACTTCTTTCATCCTGAGCAGCACCAAGTATTGGTAGTGGTTGAGACGAACTTTGACATGAACAGATGAGGACACAAGCACATGGATATCGGCAGAGGCTTCCAGTTCTTTATTATCTATCCCAACATCAACTTCACAATCAGATTCTCCCAAGACATCCATTGTCTCTGGTACTCTGTAGATGTTCTTCAGATCCTGGTCAGTCTTTGATCTTTGACAAACCCCATGTTCTCTGGAAAGGTTCTCATTCTTGGAGTGATTGCTAAAGCTGGCAGAAGGCTTGATTTTCAACTCAGAGGCAGCCAATTCCTGTTGTTTAGATATCTGAGCTTGCCCCCATTTCTTGGGAAGACAGGCCCAAATGGAAAGGGGAAAAGGGTCAATAAAGCTAAGGGCTCTGCCCTTTGAGCTTTCAGCCCCCTCGAAGTCCAGGGAAAGATCAGTGAAATTCATAGACCACAGATCTTCAGAGGCAGAGGTTTTGTGTAGTAGCTGGGGAAAGCCTGGATGCTTCTGAGGCCTATCCTCCACCTCATATGCATGGCGCAAGAAAAGGGTGTGGAGGAGGCTGAAATTGTCCTGAGACCTTGGGAACTTCGTGTAGCTGGAGTGGAAGAATTCTGAACCGGCAAATTTACGGAAGAGGCTCTGGAGGTCCTGACAGCTGCAGAAAGGAGCATGGCGGGTGTTGGTGGCAGTCAACTCTGACGTGCAAATGCAGAGTGTCTGTGGACGATCTTGATGGTCAGTGACTTTCTTCTCCACGGGGATGTTAAGCTACACAGAAGAGAAAGATATTACAAGTAAAGCGGTGAAGAGGGAAATTAACAGAGGCTTATCCTGGCCATTTACATACATGGAAGCTCAGCTGTGGAATATATAAACAATTGAGAAGTCTTGATCTCCAGTAAAATCCCAAGAGCTGGACTAGACTCTCAATTTATCCCTATCTGAAAAATTAAATAAAATTTACAAATCAGGGGAGAGAAATCAGACATGAGAGAATTTAAACTGAGTTTTATTTTAGGTTCTTTTACCATCCACGGCTTATGTAGTAGCTCAACTCACAACATTCACTTTGACCTTTCTCTGCAAAGATTTACTGTACTTTCAGGCCTTTAAGCCTCCTCACAAAACTGCTAACAAGGGTAGTCAACGACAAACACCACAGGACATGAATGCAGCAGATGTAGGCCCATTGGGAAAGGTATGAAAGTCAAAGCGGTTTCCAAAGGCCAGAAGACAATTTTTGACTACTCGAACCATCAATTTCTCCTTGAAACTGTTTTCACAAATACTGAATTGCCTGCCTATTCTGGACCAGAACTCAAGCACCTGTTTTACTGCTCGTAGATCAAAACAAAACTAACACAAGTGGTAGACAGACGAAAGTTAGAGAAAGGCAGAGGTTTTGTGTTCTTGTTTTGGACTCCAGCTATGTCCTGGTCTCATGTTCCTTCCACAACAGGGAGAGAGAGAACACTGAAGACTGGGAAAGGAAGGAAACGAACGGTACCTTCAGCCGGAAGCCATCCAGTCGAACATCAACATGCTCATCACGCTTGCCTGAGTCCTCCAGCTTGTAGATGGCTTTGAACTGCTCCAAGCTGCGACAAAGATCCAGACAGAAGAGATTTATCCAGAGCACACTTGCTGTATCCAGGGTAAGCATCAGGCCATTCAGCTGTACGTACAGGTTTGGGCATGGAACTAGAATGAAACAGAATTGAGACAGATTAATAATAGCAGAAAAGGCACTTCAGGTGGTCTGCAGCTCAGTGTATAACCTGCACTGACAACACTAATGCAGAGGGCTTCAACTCCCACTGGAAGACAGATCTCTTGATGAAAGGGAGAAGCTGTGGTGCACCAGAGAAATGAGGTGTTCCAGGTCTCACAACAAGCCAGCTGCAGAGCACCCAAAGCACCCTGCTCCGGTGCTAGTAAGGCAGAAGCCCAAGTGCTGGGCAGACAGCAGCTCCTTCAATACGTTCCTGGATACGTTATTTTGCCAGCACAACTTTGCCTCTGCATTTTGCAGCAGGAAAACTCTATCCCACTTTCCCACAGACAAAAACCCCAAAAAATATTAGAAAGGCAAACATCAGAAAACCAGAAAATGGACACCCAGAGAATATATAACAGGGTTAACACACCTAAAGAATTAAGATTTGACTGATTCTTTAAGAAACTTATGAAAGAAGGTGCTAACCTTGGTGTATTACCTGGAAAGTCCTGATTGTCTGGGAAGTAATACTCTGTGAATTCAATATGGATTGCAGAGACCTGATCAGGAAGTTTGAAGAATTTTCTACTACATGAAAGCAAGGTGGAGGGTTTCTTACTTTGTTGCCCAGCTGTAGAAACCTAAAAACACACAGGTACACAGTTCTGCAGAATTCAGATTTGGCAAAACAAAGTGTCCCAGTAACCCTGCAGCCTCCTATATTCAATCCATCTCATTTACACATCAAACATACTCTGCTTTCAAGTAAAAGTAAAAATTTTTTCTATGTGCTAATATTGCCAGCTCCTCTCCTTTGAGGGAATTTAGTTCTTTATGTCTACTGTCACTGCTAGTAAAAGCCATCACAATCAGAATTAGGTGATGTGAATAAACAGAACTGAAATCTGTTATAGCTTCCTTCAAGATTAACAGCATGTTGGTAAGTCCATTATAGTATCTGGTGCTGATTATGCTCTTGCAATGGTTACTGGGTGTATGGATGTATGGCCTGATCCAGTCTAGTGATGCTTTCTGTCCTGGGTCAGAAAACATGAGGTAAGACTGATTCCTCCTCTGTCAAAAATCCATATCCTCATTAACTTCTCAAACGCATGAAATCTTTTACCCTGGGCCTGCCTAATGCTTGATGCAAGTTTAGATGTGAACAGATACAGAGTGCAGAAACTCTGTGGTTATGTACACAATTTCCTCTGAACTTGAAAATTATCAGCAGTTCGTACTTGCTTTAAAAGTTTTACATGCAACACAGTAACGGCATTTGGGGTCTCTGGGCAGAGTTTTGATTGTTTTGGATGACATAGGTTTGCATGATTTATTTGAATCATATCAGATTAAATTTCTTTTGTAAAAATGACATTAACATCCCCAGACACTGCTCAAATCCCTACCTGGTGAACATCCAAGTCATCCACTCGAACTACGACACAGCTGGATCGAAGTCGGTTCCAGGGAGGGTGCCGGAGTCGTGGCAAACTTGTGGGAGGTATGCGGCCTTTCTCTAAGGGATTTTTATGAGGACTCAATGAAGTATCTGCGGGGATGGAAAAGCAGAACCAGTAGGGTTTTACTCATCTCCTTTGCCGTGAACTTCACCATCAATACCAATACATATGTGCTTACAGAGCAGAATTAACAGCCCCAAAATTAGAAACAGATGGGCACAGCTAAGCAGGAAAAAGAAAAACCAAAACAACTTAGGACTTCTGAAGGAAGAAAGATGAGTCTGCTCTGTAGCAGGAGAACACATTTTTCAGCCGAGCTTTAAGGATTTAATTTGCTTGTTATATAATCACTTATGGAGAAACTCAATAAATAAGCTAGGAAAGCAACCACTGCAGTTTGTCCATTCCTCCTGCAGTGTTATTTCAGTATGACAGCCACTTTCCTTTGCCATTACATTTATGATTTTTAGTGTGCTATGGATTTCTGCACCAACAAATCAGCCTGCTAAACTGGGGAGAGCTAACTAGAGATATTGCTGGATGGAGGAAAATTGTTACTTTCTCCCGCTTTATTAAAAGTTTTATTAAATACCATTACCTGGTTTCCTTTTGAAGGGGGAAAGTGGAGTCCTGGGAAATGCAGAATCCATTTCTTCATAAAGCTTCTCAATCTTGCTTTGAAATTCACTGACCAACTTCTTTGCCCACTGTCCCCGTGTTTCCATTGCTTCACTGTACCTCACCCAATGCTTGCAGGCATCTCCTGCATGAAAGCAAACATTGCAGCTTTAAAAATGAGGTTCCTGGATACAGGAACACAGGGGCACGCAACTCTCCTGTGCCCCTCAAATGTATGCAAGTCTGCACAGCATTCCTCTTTATTGATATCAGATCTGGAATATGCAATACGCAGCGTACTAAGTGCTTGTGAAACGAGTGCAGGTTTTCACACAACAGAGCTGGTCCTACCAGCAAGTGCTCCAAATTCAAGCGTTGGGAAGAATGACAAGGTCACTTTTGCTTGATTCTTCAAGTTAAACACAAACAGATTTTCTCCTGGGATACATCCTATAACCCTTCCAAATTGATGAGGCACATGTAAGAACCAGATCCAGAGCTTAAACAACTGACAAGGAATCCAAAGTTTCAACTTTATGTCTTTATAACAGACAGCAATTTATTCCTCTCTTTGTACTCTGCTCTGCCAGCAACTTATCAGTCATCCGCTAACACGTAAATTAGATTAACCCCGCCCATGAGGATTTAAGTCCCAAGTCCTTTGTGTAGCCTTTTTTCCAGTCCTGCCTGAAGCCATACAGCATCACTGTTCTTCAAATTCTTTTTTTATCTCCCTCCTCAAGTTGAGAGGCCACACACTCCCCTACCTGCCCTGTGGAATGGATAATAGTCAAAAGCCATCCTCCTGAAGGTCAGCTGCATGGCACCTCCCAGCATCCCATGCTTCAAAGCACCTGTGGAAAACAGAACAAAGAAAACTGTGATCAGCTCTGCAATCCAAGTCCCAATCCAGGAGAATTCAGAACAACACTGCTTTGATTGCCACCACTGATTGATTGTCACCGTGGCCAGTATTAGGGTATCGTCTTTTAGAAAACTGTATCAAAATCTTGTCCTAGGCAAGGAAAAGGACAACTGGATGTAACAGGCCAACAGTTTATATGGTAAGAACCAGATCTAGAATCTCAAATACCAAAATGCAAGATCCCATTGCTTCCCAGGCCCCTGTCAATTACACTTCCCACTACAATAACCAGCACTTGTGTTTCCAACTTGCTGGTAGGGCCAGTGAAATAAAGACAACAAAACTGAGCTAAGATGTTGATAACAGCAGCTCAGGAGACAGTGATACACAGGCCAATCCAAAAATATATGGAATAGTGATGGACGTGGGTAGGAGAATTTTTTCTTTTCTTTTTTAAAGGGAAGATGCATAAAACCAAACAGTACAACCTGGATCAGAGACGGCAGTGCAGAGAGAGAGGGAGAAGGGTACATTTGCCTCAAAAGAGAAAAAAGTACTTGGAAGTATATCTCAGTAGGGGGGAGCGAGGAGTAAAACAGACACTAGTTAGCAAAGCCTTGCTTGAAAAGAACATGGTAGGAATGGCCTGTCAAAGGTCACAAAGAATCCTTGTAGTCATGCTACTGTGAATGTCCTGAACACTGTCAAAATAAACATTTTCTCGCCAAGTGGAATGATCACACTTTGTTCCCATTGCTCAATACCAGATTGTTCCTAGAGCATATCCTCTGTCACGTCCACAGATGGATTTCCCCATGTTTGTCCCACAGAGCCAAGAAGGATTTTCCAATACCTAGTTCAGACACCCAGAACTGATCTCTCCATCAGCCTGAACAACAGCCTATTGCCTCACTGGGAAACAGTAACATGAAAGATGCTTGTTTTCAAGAGGAAAATCCTCCTTCAAGACAGAAAACTGATGACTGGACTAATGTTTTCCTCCTGCAGTGTCCCCCTGATGCTGGTCTCAGTTACCTGACTCTCTAGTGTGGCTGTCATCACAGATATGCAGATCCAAGTGTGAGATGAGGAGGTGGTACGATGACTCTTTCATGTCATGCTTATCAAAGTATTGACTAATGCTACTTGCATTCGGGCTGACTCCAAAGGGCTGAGACCAGGACTGCTGGGTACTTGGAGCAGGTGGTGTGATCTATCAGAGAGAAACAAGCTCAATAAGAACTAATAGAAAGCAAAAAAAAAAAAAAACACCAAACCACTTATAATGCAATTAAAAACAACTCATACAGTCTTCCAGACTGCAAGGCATCAATTTACAGAAATTGAATTGGGAGTTCAGAAATCTGGATCCTTTCCTATGTCCTCATGAGCAAAACTCTTTGTCCGTGGTTCTGCCTCCTCTACATTAAGCTACTGTCCACTTACCTTGAAAGACACTTTGAGACTCCTGGACAAAAAAGGGCTAAGTATTCCTGATCCCCGCTTCTATGTAATCTCAGTGCACTATGTGCATAGCCCTCTTTCCCCGGAGCTTCCACCACCAGCAGCGATATTCCTCTTCCCCATCCTTCTCTCAGAAAACATCTTTCGACCTCTGCACTATGTATTTATTCTGCAACATTTGTCAAACAATTACTCAGCACAGGATTTTGAAAACAAAGAAAGTGGTGGGGGAAGTTCAAGGTTACTAGCAGAAGCAGCTATTCTAAGGTTCTCACACACTGCTAAGCTACATGTGAACCAAAGAACAATTACAAAAATCAAGAGTTCTCTCTAGAGTATTAGGAAGAAATAAAGAAACCCAAACAACAACAGTGAAATTGGATGCCAGTGTCTTCCCTTGAGCATTACAGCTCACTATGGTTTTAGGTCATAATTTATTATACCAGTCCCTTCCCCCAGGCCTATGCACACTGTCAGAGGCAGAAAAGATTATTTCTAGAACATATTTATTGCTTATTACCAAATCAAATCCTTGTGGGACCCTCTGCAACTTTCCATGGGCCAGCCAAATCCAGAAAGTCATGCAACTTAACACCACTTTTTCCCCCCCAGTTGACAGAATCTAGACTGTTGCTACGTATGAACATTCTCTGATGCTTACTGGTACTGAATTCAACTCCTTTGGTCACTTCGTTACCCAACAACAGCCCACAATCCATGCAATGTTGACCTGGCACCAGGAAAGCCCACCAGGTCCCATCAGGGAGATGCTCTGTGAGCAAGGGCCAGATGACACACAAACAGGAACTGTCCCTTTCACCTTGCCTTTTCCTTTTTCCTGGTAGACCAACAACCAAATCATGACTCACCCACCTGCACAGACTCTGGTGCCAAGCTTTTCCTCTGCTGGGCAGACTTCTCCATGGCTTCACTCAGAGACTCTGCATATTTCATCATTGCTTTCAGCTGAGAGTCTGTCAGCACCCAGAGCAGGTCATCAAGGAGAAACATCAGCTTAGATGCCATCACATTGCAATCCTTGGTCTGAAATAGCAAGGAGGAGTCAGGGACTTTAAGAATTGCAACCATCTACTTACATTCTTCATAATACATGGAAGCTGTGGCAGAAACAAGAGATGCTACTCTGAAAATCATCTGAGAGAGAAGTTAACTTATCTGGTGGATGTCCACAGTATCTCCTCTGAGAAGGAAAGTAGTTAAAGCTACCTCCTCTTTAGGAGGCAAATTGCTCACTGGTTTAAAAAAAAAAAAATAGAGAGATGGTTTAATTTTTTTTTAATCGTCACATTTCTGTTGACAGATAAAAATAAGACTACCAGGCTTTAACCTCCCAGTAAAGAGATGACAGCTTTCCTTGGGATGTTCAAATGGATTCAAAAACTTGCTCCATACATGTTATCCTCCCCTGGGAAATAAACTGCTTTGACATTTGGTAAGAACACAGCTGTCTCCAACAGAAAACACAGAGCGATACAGCAGCTGGGGCTTAACATTTGTTGAAGGAAAAGAATGGTTGCTGAGGAAAGTGGGAGGATATATGCATCATCACTGCACCAGGCAGTGAGAGTGTAACCTGCAAAGTATGGAGGAAGCTCTCACCCTTCTCTTGAGAGAGATCTGGATCCTCCCCTGGTTTGTAATGAGTCTCAGAGGAGTAGTAACAGGATCCTGATCGCCATTGTCAGTGGCATCTGCTTCTATTCGAAGTGTCTGCCAGGTGAGTTCTTTGAATGTCAAAACCTACCCAGAAGGAGAAAAATAGGAAAATGCTGAGATTTTCAACAACTTCAAGGATTAAAATAAACGCTTAGAAGATGTGGAATGAAACAAGGCCACAGAAAATCACTCAATGTACTTTTCTTCTGTGATCCCAGTACAAAACCAAAATCATGTCCCAGGTAACATCTAATCCCCTCTCTCACACTGAGTTTAAAACCAGATGAACCACAAGGGCATTGAGAGCTCCTCCAGTTTCATTCTCTCAGATTAGAGGAGCTCAGAGAAAGCTCTGAACACAAGCCAGCCCTCAGTCACCCTGTTCCAGCAAACGACAGGCAAGCTCACCGAAGCTCCCTGCCATCACTGTATGAGAATTTAGACAACATCCCGATTACCCCAGAGGACTGGGGTAGCACGAGTGCCACTCTTCTGTGCATCTTATGACAGGCAACTTAAGACGACTCTTTACCTCTCCTCTCTGCGGATCAGTAATGCGGGTGAGTCGCAAGTCACTCTGTTGCCAGTTTGGGTTGACACTGTAGCCTTGCAGCTGCCACAGCTCAAAAGAAGCATGAAAGGCCTTGGAGTGAATCTTGATGGTGATGGAATTGACAACAATAAACATCCCCTCCACAACCTTTTCAGCAAAGCCATATTCACTGTAAAGAGAAGATTCCTCAAAGTCATCACCTGTTACAACAAAAGGCCTGGCAGAGGCAAGGCCACATATGGACTCCAAGCAATATTAGAGCCACTTAAACGTGAGTGCAGAGAGGCCAATGGTTAACCATCGAGAACAACGGCCACCCATAACCCAGCAGCACTTCAGAAAGAAACCACAGGGCTCAGGGTCTGACCTTTGACCTGCAGCAAGAGCAATGGGAGACTGTCCGTTGGGTGGCCTAGGCTCTTCGCATGTTCTCATCTCTACCTCTACTTTGTCCAGGTACTGTAAAGACAGAACACAGGAGCAATAAATACAAGACCAAGACTCAAGCTCAGCCTACCAGCCTTAGTTCTAAGACTCTAGGGCAGGGACAACCAAGCTCTGGAGTCTCTTGACTCTCCAAGAGTCTCATGTGTTAAAGCTCTCACACCATCAGTGCCAAGATCGTTGGGTAATCTGAATCCCCAGAAGTGGGGGAAAAAGAAACAACAAAAACCAGGCACAAGGTTGCCCTGGACTTCACTGAGAGCTCAGCCCAGCTTCATCCTGCAGTGAAATGTGGGTCTCGTGGGAGGTCACTCCTCACCAAACAGGACTATTCCCAGAACTCCCCTTCCCCTATGTGCCAAGGGCGTAGAGGATTTAGGTCAAATGAAAACTTGGGCAGGCACTTCATAGTTTCCCTTTGGAGAATTTGTCTCAAGTAGGGGAGGTTAAAAAGAGTAAGGAAGAAAAGGAATGCTCAAGAGAGGAACCATTACCAGGCAGATTGGGTGAGTTTTCAGCTTTGTCCACTGGATCTGAAACAATAAAGTTGAGGTTAGAAGAGTTATCTTTGCATTGGAAAGTTTGAGAAATTGCAGGAAACCATCTGAGCCCAAAGTTTGAGCCCCATTTCTCTGAGAAATGGCCACAGTGACAATCCATTATGTCTCACCATATCCAGGTCAAACAGGCTGACACAGACAAGTGAAAAGATATTCCAGCCACCAGATCTATAAATCCAGCTTAGCTTTTGGATCTCACATATCACCACAAGTAATAAATATTCTGCAGGTCAAATTCTGATTTTTCGTATTCCTTTATGGAGAATGTTCCTGTCTTTGAAGAGTTAATTGCTACTGTTACTGGAAGTCAGGTAACTCTTTTGAAGACTCTGCACAAACCAAAAAGATTCATTTTATTTTCTTACAGCAACACTTATTCTGCAGTTCTCATAGGAGGGAGAACAAATGCTTGTTACTAAATTAAGCAGATCTGACTCTAAAAACAGAGCGGATCAGATGAGTAAGACAGGCTCATTTTTATTGTCACTTGGCAGAGCAGAATCATATTTTTTTGTAGTAAGGCTCTTCAATATACTAAAAACTTTTGCATTCATGTAATGCAGCTATGGTTAGCACCAACTGAGATTAAACAATCTGGCATTTCATATCAACTGGGAAAAAAAAAATAAATTTTTTTCTCTAAAAAGCACAGGGAGGAAGAATTTGTAAAAGAGTTCAGTGTGCAAAAGTGCAAGTGCATGCACAATTTCAGCGATTATGCACATAAATGGCTAACTATGGGCATAAAGGCTGAGTGCAGAGAGTGCAGTGTTTCACATGCACTATTCACGTATTTCTTACGAATTGCATTTTCAACAATTAAGACTTACGTTCAATTTAATTTTACAATACCTCACAGCATAATTAGGCTTTCAGAGAACTGCACTCCATTTCTCTCTGCTTTCTATTCCTGTCGGAGGTCTGTGTTACCTCTTTAGCATTTAAAAAAAAAAAAAAAAGTCAGTGGGGATGAGGAAAGACAGAGAAAATTCCTCCGCTATCAAAATAGCAGGGAAATGGGAATGAATGACCAAACGGAGAGGTCTGTAAAATCCTAACTGACATAGAGGTGATGAGTAGGGAACAATTGTTCACTATTTCTTCCAATAACAGTTCCAGGAGACTATCAACTAAAACTAGCATATGCAGGCTTGATACAAGCAAAAGCAGATGTAGTTAAGTTGTGAAATTCTTTGCCATAGCACACACCGGATGTTAAATAAGTAAGTAGGTGCAGAAAGCACCTGGGCAAATTCCTGGAAATTCACCAGTAGCTATGAAATACAAAGACCTCACTGCTGGTTTAACAAGTCACCTGAAGGTGAGGAAGGACCACAGCACAATTTCCCTGTACTTCTCTCAGCATCCTCTACCATCTGCTGCCGGCCACCATCAGTGGCAGAGTGCTTGGCAAAGGCGGCCTTTGGTGAGACCTGCTGTGGCTATCTCATAGTATTCAATCAGCAAATCTCACACCTAAAGCACAGGACTTGAGATGTGTGGATCAAATCAGATCATGATTCTTCAGCAGAAATTCCCCAGTGACAAACAGAAGCTGCCAATGGAAGGCCTCAACTGTGTCTGGGGACACGAGTGTGGCCTCCTCTGCTCACCCTGATAGATGCCTTGTTACAGTAGACCCGAGTGATGGCAAGCCAGGTGGGCAGCTCCAGCACATTCTGCAGCACCTCTTCATCCAGCTCCAGGTTGGTCAGCTGCCCCTGCCCTTTCAGCGTGCTCAGGTTGATTTTGTCTGGAGAGAGATTCTTGGTAAACCTACAAGAGAAGAAAGAGGAAACTCTAAAAACAACCCCCCAGCAAAGCTGCTGAGACTAGAGGAGCCTTTAAGAGAGCTGGTTTAAGTATAGGAATCTGCTTGCTGTTTTGTTAAACCCTTTCTGACATTTTCAAACTCAGGGCATGTTGGTTGCTCCACAACAAAATACCTTTACACTTTGACATTTGAAGGACTTTTCTGTTTGGTTGGGTTTTGTTTGGTTTTTTTGTTTTAAATCAAATTCAAGTTTGAGAAACTGAAAATTCCTTCTAAAGCTCTGGGAACCTGGAAACCAGCAAAACTGCCCCAGGACAAAAACAAAGAAAACCAAAGCCAAACTGCAACAGGTCAGCACTTTTACTCCCCCAAGAAGTGCCACATCAGCAGTGAAAAGTTTAATTATCTAGATACTTTTTTAAGTTTTTGACACAGAAAAGCAAAAGATCATTAATAAATTCCTTTTATGGCCGCCTCTTTAAACACCACTCTCGCAATCCAGCCTGCTCTTTGGTCAGCAGGTCCAAGCATGCAACCTAACTCCCCTCCCTAATGACCAGCCCAAGCTCCCGTCCTCCTCTCCTTTTGGCAACCAGCAGCTGCTGCGCTCTCTGGTTGCAATTCCTCTTCCCAAGGGTTTCTGTTGTTTCCACCTCCCTTGTACGCAGCCCAGCGCCTTCAGATCCCTTATGTGCCTGAGGTTTAAATGCAGTGGATGAAACGATTTCAGCGGGACTGCTCAAGAGCAGTGTATTCTGGTGTAGATCTGAAAACCTCTGACTCCATTAAAATCACCGTGGCCCCTAAGGAACCAGAAGAACCAGTTTAGAGAGCAATAGATCACAGAGGCTGTACGCTGTCGGCAATACCTCATCGGGACGGCCATCTCCATCAAACAACCTTTCTGTGCAGAAGGGGCTGCCACCAAGGGAGCTCACACTCCCCAGTCACGGGATTCAAAGTTGAAGACTTCCTGCCAAACAACTTACCCACTACCGAAGCCAGGGCTTATTCTACACATTCCTCCATGCTAATGCTAATTCTAATTCTGTACAGTGGTCCAGAAAGCGGAAGAGAAAGAAAGACCCTATTGTCAGCGTAAGCAGGATTAGGCTCACAGTCAGTCACACGCTGCCATTCTCTCTCGTTTCCCTGCACCAGCAGCGTGGGCTACTTCTCTGTGAGAGGCACAAAGGGCATCTTGAACAAAGTCATTGCTAAATGAGGGGAGGAGGAACCAGAGCAACACTGCCAGGATGGCAGCTGATGTGGCCACCGTAGGAGCATGAGGTATAGGACAAAACTGGCTGAGGGGCCAGAGCAGCTGCTGGTCAGTCAAGCCAGGGCTTCCTGGGGCTAAAACGCCTTTCCAAAGCGAACATTTTGTTAGGAGAAAGTCTGACAGTTGATGAAGAGCCACTGATGTCAATCCTACGCAACTGATGTCAACCCTACGCCACTGACACAGCAACTCCTGGAAGAGGAGGGTGGCACAAACAGCTGTGAGTTTGCTTACTACTGCTTTTTACCTTGATCCCTGCCACTGTAGAGTCCTCCGCTGCCACAGAAGCCTGAGTCAGACATTTACTGTGTCATGCTGTCACCTCCCTCCCCTGAGCCGAAGGCACACACTGACAGCTGATTAAAGACTAAGTTTATAACACGCCTGCCAGCATCACAGGCTGACACATTCGCTTTAAACTTGTTACTCCTTTTAACCGCAGGACCTCTTGTTTAAACACACCCAGGAAGGCGGCCAAGTTCAACACTGCTTCTCAGCATCTGTACAAAGAAATAACGTATTCTAGAGTGCGCTACAGCAGCTGCTCCACTGGCGGGGAGATGCAGGGATATGCTGAGCATCTGTAAGATTTGCACTTGGACTCCTGCTGTGAGCACCCACAATCTCAGACACAGCTGAAAATTAGACCAAATACCTCCAGAGGCAATACATGAGCGTCCTTGTCTTGCATTAGAGAACCAGCTCTGTTGAAAGCTGTTGTAATCACGTCCACTTGGAACTGAATACTAAGAATAAAACAATTACAACCTGAACAGGTAGGTAATAAAAAGCACTTGGCACTGTTAAGCTCACAGGCTGCTGCGGGTAGTGATCAGCTTACAGGTAGGGAGAGGCTGAGGTGCAGAGCAGCTTTCTCACACTCGTAAAGCAAGGATCAAAACCCTGGTGTCTCAAATCCTCATCCCAGGCTAAGCATGCTTAGATGGGGAAGCTGCTTTCAGCTGGTAATGCAGAAGAAAAATATAGGGACATACCTAAACCAGGGCATTACTTTTATTTAGTGTGTATGTGTATCAAAAAAATAGTAACACAGTGAAAAGATGCTGAAGATGTGAAACAGGACACCCATGGAGAGACTGGTATGAAACATGATCTAGCTAAAAACAAGTAACTATTTGTAATCATCTACAGGGAAAGGCTAAAAAAAAATGCTGAACAGGTAAGGAAACCACCACGCGTAGTACCAGACTCTACAGAAGAATACTTTTCATGAGGCATTCCAGATGCACCAAAACGTGCCGTTCCACCCCCGAAGGAGACGTTACAGACCTCACTGATGATGGGAAAAAAGAAGCTGCGAGTTTTGTAAACAAAAATCTAAAAATGAAACAAATTCTCTCTTTTAAACTACACAGTCAAAACTCCTGAAGGTATGCCTATTACCAAGTCCCTCGCTCTCAGTTGCTCCCCCTGTAAAGGAATCCGAGCTCTTCAAATGGAATAAATCTTCACATTCAAGACATTTTGATACATGTAATGCAGGTTAGATGAAGCTTACAAGAGGAAAACAGATTAAGTGGTCCTGTGAACTTGGGAGTTCATAGATGCCAAATCTTCATCACTTCTTGAATGGAACTGCTTTGGTCACTGCCAGTGGAAGGAAAAAGGAATGAGAGCAGACAATTTTAGACGTTTGTTGGCAGACTTGCTCCATTCATACTCATCAACAGTAACATTTTTGGCAGCATGGATTGCTGGCTTAGAGAAGAGTGAATGAAAATGGTAGCTATTAGGAAAACCGACAGTGTGGGATATTTGCACTTTTTTTTTTTTTTTTGCAACTCTAACAGAAGTCACGTAGCGCTAAGCCAGTAAACTCAAAGGACAGCACTCCCTTTGAGCTTGTCAGGATTACCATGACAAAAGTCAAACCAGAAAACCTTTTTCTATCTTGTATGGAATTGCCACTGCAGAGTCACAAGGGCATTTTGCATCTGTGTACACTTACATGAGCACGCATGCATCCACACTAACAATACCGTGAGCAACATTTTGTCTCTGAAAGTGTCTGCCAGCCAGAAGCTGATCTGCTGCACAATAGCCAAATGGACCATCACAGTCACCAGCACCCATAGAAACCCCTTAAGTGACTAAAAAGGTCTTGCTGCACTCACGATCAGGGCAGTGAGAAATACAAGCTAGAAGCTTACAACAGCTATAGCTAAGGAAGTCCTGCTAGGTCAAACCTCATAGCCCCGTGGTTTGCAGAGTTGAGTTTTCCCT
>NW_009607909.1:28800-38967 GCF_000690535.1 Cariama cristata
GTTCCCATTGTTTGTTTCCATTTTAGATGACATGAGTGTTAGGGTTCTCAACCAATGTTCATAAGAAGCAGACAGATGCAGTCACTAACAGCACTACCCTAATGTCATAGACTGAATTCTCGTCCTAAGAAGCTATCAACACCCAGATGATTAAAACCTCAACACCTTCTTGGGATTTGGCCTAAAAGAATGATGTTCTTCAAAGAAAGTCTCAGCTTTCTTGGGCAGTTTCTGAGATCATTATTTGATTTGTTCTCAATCCTTATTTCAGGTTTTAGATGGGGAAGGCACAGGAGTGTCAGTCTATTTGCTCAATCAACTTGAACATATACAGAAAAATGATGTCACTACTAAAAGAATGACTGCCCGATTCATCAGCTTGCATATCCAGAGGCCACAAACTCAGTGAATGCAAGAGGGAGTTTGGCCAAATCTGGCTGCTGGCCCAAAGCCAGGCTATAATCATAAATAATAAATTTATGTTCACATTTGCAGCTGTCTGGCCACACTGTCTCCAACTGAGCAAATCCATAGACAGATAATGTCAGGAGAAGACATCTGAAATCATAAAACTTCTCTTCAGATCCGTATCTCATTACCTTGCTGCCACGTGGTACAGGAACCTTCTCGTCCGTAGCTTCATATGCTCAGACTACATTTTCTGCCTCAGCTGCTTCTCCTGCAGTTCTTCAGTAATCATTGTCTATTGTATGTAACCACTACCTACAGCTAAACACATTTATTTCTATTAATATCTTTGTTACTATGGTTATTATATGCATGAACTAATTAGCAGTACACCAGTGACCTTGATTTTCCTTAATGACAAGCATCACATGTTGGCAGAAGCAAGTAACTGTACGGCTTGCAATACTAGCTACAGTTGCAGATAGCAGATGGAAAAACACTCAAAACACAAGAAAGCCAGGAACGGTGCAACTTGTCAGCTGCGATCTGAAAACAGACAAGCAATATTAAGGGCCCCAGGGAAACTGCTGCGGACAAGGTCCTTGCCTTCATAAGGGTTACAGCAAGGGAAGAGATGAAGATTTTCTGCTTTAATTTGGAACACAAATATGTAATCTAAGCAACTATGGCAGGAGGACAGAAATTAGACATGGAAAAAACCCCACATTCTGGACAATGCAGATTTGCTCCTTACCCAAAATCTTTCCCAGAGTCTTGTCCGGTTTGGTTTTGGACAGGTCATTTAATGGGAAGTCCATCTTCCTTGGGAGAGGAATCCCAAAATCTCTGTGATAGGACATTTCCCCTCATATTAAAACTTCTTATCTCAGGAGCCAAGGAGCATGTTTGCTTGGACAAAAAGTTCATGACTGGTAAAAGAAAAGGTCAGTGACTTCCAAATACAGGGATACTTTCAAGGAAGACAGCAGCAGCAGCTTTAACTGCAAGACATGTGTCTGAAAATGAACTGAAAAAGAATTTTGGAGGAAATGAAACTGGGCAAGTTATCAAAAGGTCTGTAAAAAGGGAAAAAATAGCTGCCTCAAAGACATATAGGAAGAAGAAGTAAAAGCCTTTTCAGGAAGAAAAGCCATTTTACTTACTCAAGCTTTTGGTATAACTGTGGAACAATCTGTATAGTGAGCATGCAACAGTACTACTCAAGACTGAGACATTCAGAGTTGCAGATGAGAAACACACTGAATTAGCAGAAGACAAGCCTGATTTACACATAGTATTAGATGGTATCTAGTACTAATCTGGTTGGTATCATACCAACTTGGGCAGTATAAAGCCATTTCGAATTTAAGGGAATCTGATCAATACCAAACTAACCAACTGTGTAGAAGATGGAAAGCACCACAACTTATTAATGAAAAATCATATCCATAACTCCAGCTCTACACTGTGTACAGTACTGGTGTACCCTAGATATACTGGTAGGCAGTAACATTGTCCCTTGCGAACAAAGAGGTCCCAATGCAAGAAGTCTGATGACTTTGCCCTACTTAAGTGACACAACAAACTCTGGACACGTTACCATGTAACCTGGTAACAGCCTTTAGCACTATACTGGTAGGCTCCTTATCAGGGTGGATTTAAGTGCATTGTATACACACACCACTGATGGCTTTAAATTATCAGCTTTCTGTTTTTCCAGGCTTCAACTACATCGAATAAAAGGCTGGACCACTCCACCACCCAAAGCCAAACACAGTTTCACATGGGCCACAAAACATCTTTATGAGTAATCAGTTGTCTTGGCTCCAAGTTATCTATTGCAATACAACATCGCTAAGGCAAAAAGAAATTCAATTAAAAGCTAAACTTGCAGAGGAAAAAGAGAATAAAATCAAACAGATCAGAAACGAGACTGAACTATTACATGAAGCACAAATGTCAGCTCACTCCTCCCTGACGTCTGCATCCTCACTTACTTAGGCCCCTGAGGACACTTTCTCGTCCCAAACAGAAGCGACTCTTGCGCATTCTGAACGCTGGAAAACTGCAAAGGCTCCAAACTAGAAGTGCTTCTTGTGCCACACACACTGCCAACTAATTTGGTGCTAGGAGACCTGTAAAGCAAACCATAAACTAATCTGAAAGGAAAAGAGGCTGGGTTTTTGGCAGGGATTGAACTCCACCTTGCTGAGGAACTGTTTTACTATTTCTAGCTCATCGGCTGGACGCTCAGTAAAGTTTAAATGCCAGCTGCCCCATGCTCTGAAATCTGGAATGCAAACCCTCGTCAGCTGCCAGGGAATTTCCCAAGACTAAACCTCAAGCAAGTAAGACGAAAGAAAACTAGGAAGAAACATATAAATAAACGCACTAGTCAGAAGTCTCACTTCTCAGATTTTAAGAAATTATTCGTCCTGCAATCCAATCTGCATTTATGTTTCCACCCTGCAGAAAATACCGGGTTATTACGTAATTCAGCCTCAACCGGGCAGCTGCAGAGGAGGCAAGAGCTGAAGGAGTCTACGAGAAATAAGAGGAGGGGAGAAGAGTCATGTTTAATAGCCCCTTCTCCTGACCCATCGCTTAGTCTGAAGAGTAGCCGTGGTGTGGAGAGGTTCCACGTGGTCAGCACAAGGCTCTGCAAAACCCAGCAGCTGACGTGAGATTATATCCAGCCACAGTTTCCTCCTGAGCTACTGAAGCGCAATTTATTTTTGCTGCAACCAGAGTCTCTTTAGCATTCTAGAAACGGCACACACTTCTCCCTCGAGCCGAGTGGAAGTGGTTGGAAACACCTTGCATCCAGCAGCTGACACATGCTTTGTAAAACTGACAATTTGGTTCTTCTGGTAAACTGCAGCATAGCAACCCTGATTTTAGAGATTACTCTGTGTGAAAGGAAAATGCCACGTCCTCTTAGGTGTGCACTCCCTTTTCCCACCCCTGTCTTGAACAAGAAGCGGTAGCTGTTTATTACTTTACTCTGTAACAGCCTGCAGTTCCATCTTTCCATCAAGAATTCATCAATATTAAAATTTCATAAAAAGTAAAAAAAACCCCATCAAAACGTACTAGGAAAATAAATTTCCAAATTACAACATTAAAGGGCTTGCATCCAGCCTTCAATACTTTGCTAGACACAGCATGTAAGAACTTAAGAGACAAACTCATTACAGGTGGTTCAGCGCTCAGTACCTCAGGAGCTCTGCCTGATGGCCTGCAAAATAGCAGCCACTGCTGGGAACGAGACCCAACAAAGCTTTTTTCTTATAAATTGGCTCAGAGTTTCTTGCCAAGAACTGTTTCCACCCCATTCCCAAAACTGCTTCTATTTGCCAGTGTTCCCAGGGCTTACTTTCAGAGCAACGTACAAACTGGCTCGTTAGTATTATCTCTAATTACCCACTGGGAAAATGATGACACCAAACGATTAAGTGACTTCCCCATAGCCACAGGAAGGCCCCACTGCCAGACCCAACCGCACGCCCTACCCAACACAGCCCCGTGGTGGGTGAGCTGTGGGCATCTCCCATCTGTCCCCAAACCCTCCCACCTTTCGAGATACGTGTCCTGCTGCTCTCAGCCACATGAAGATCAAGATGTAGAACTTAAAAATTCTGGGAGGTTATCCACACCTGGGTTACCTGCTCTCTGTAACACACTTGTGCTGCTCAAGTCGTCTTCAGCCATGCAAGCCCCTTGCAGGTGTGAGAAGACAACCACATCCCTCCTCTGCCATTCTCTGCCGTTGTTTGTCCGAGTGCCGGCTGCAGGAGGGGGTTATTTTGGGTTTTAGCTACCAGATTTGTTCTTTAAGCCTTCATGCTTTGGATTCCAACTTGTGTGCTTTGTGGCACTTGGGCAAAGAAACTATTACCTGGCCAAACAGAATGCACTGAAAGTCAGGAACAGAATGTTTTGCAGATGGAAAAGTAATGGCTTTTTTATCATCAATTTTTAACTGCTGGCAGCTTTGTGGTTTCACGTATTTCCCATAGCTGCAACAGCTATTTTAGGCAAATTATCATCTTCAGCAGTAGAAATTTCCCTGATCACTGAAGGAGGATATTGAAGTAGCTAAAGCCAAAATTGCAATGTTGGTCTCAATTCTAGCAGAGAGACTTGGTCCTAGGCAAAGGTTCTCCAGAGGTCCCTTCTGCCTAAATCACTCCATGATTCTGTAGCTTTGTCAGGCCATTCCCAGATGTGATTTCCTTGCTTTCTTCCCTATCCACCATGCTCTTCAAATTGCTTCCAGTTAATTTATTATCAAGGTCAGGAAACTGGAAGAAACCTGAAGAATTAAGTGGTAAGTACACATCTTATACTGACAGTAGATCTTTCTGATCAGAGGGTTTCCAACAGTTGTTACTAACTGAATGTACTGTCACTTTGACTGTCACGGCAAGGGCACAGCTGCATCTCAGCATTCGAGCACGCGGCAATGCTGCAAAACACTTCAGGACAAGTGAGAAGTAAACAGACCAGAGAATTCAGGCTGTATTTTCTTATAGCATTTTCCAGATTGTAGCATTTAGCCAAGAAATCTAAGCACTGAGAGGAAAAAAGTGCTTTTCAAACTGAGGGAATTCCCCACCCCTCTGTCTTGGGCAAATGATGCCTGTCTGATAACATGATCTGACCTTCTGCCCAGTGCAAGCCACAGAGCCCATCTCAACAATTCCTGAACGGCAGAGACTGAATCCCATTTTCTTTGCTAAAGAACCACCGCTTCTGCCTTTTATCCCCATCTTTTCTGGTGAGAAGGATGGGTTCCCTCAGGATAACACATCTCACATCTGCCATCCCGACCTCAGAGGGTTCAGTACCACCAAGCAGCAGGATGACCATCAGCTGTGATAGCCTTTCTTTGTTCTGTCTTAGCCTGAGAGCATGCCTTTGATGGTGGGGATGGATAGAAGGCAGGCAAAGAGATCACATTTTTGAGCATGGAGGCACAAACAGCTCCAAGGCTAACTGAAGAGTTAGTCCGGTAATGCTACAGAACAGGCAGGGCTCACATGGCAGAGAGCAATCCTGGGTCTTGGAGTCAGCTCTGAATTCTTTGCATTTGGTGTGGAAGTAGCACAACTGTGTGGAAGGGGTAATACCAAATGCATTTTTAGGGCCAGGAAGAGCTTCTGAGATTCTTACAGTCAAGTTCTGAAACAACAGCCCACAGAAGCCTACATGTTCCTAGCTCAGCACACTCTGTGACACTGCTACATTGATCTAGAAGAAACTAAAGATATACTATAGGCTTTCCTGATATTTTCACTTATCTACTAGCAGCAGGTTTATTTGCTGCAAGGACTAGGCGCAATTGCAAATATAATCTCATCTGGAAAAAGGGAGATACGACCTAAACCACGGGGAACCGAGAGGAAAGGCTCTACTAAGGTGCAGTAAAATTTATGAGGAGTTACATGATGCTGTTTCTTCTGGCTGTGTACAAGCATCAAAGTATTACTACATCTACAAGCATCAAAGTATTACATCCTGCACATGCTACTCAATTGTTTTGTTTCCCAGGATTTTTTAAAATTCTGTATCTAAAGCCCATCTTATTTATCCAAAAAGGTGGCTCCGATACTATTCTGCGAAAGACAGTTCTACCAACTTCTGCCATGCCTTATCTTCCTCCGTACGACATCAGGATGGAGAAGTGAACAATTGATGGCACAACCAATAAACTTGGCTGCGCAGCCTTCCACCTGCCAAAGATAATTCAGCTTCAGCCTTCAATGGAGAAGTTGTACTATCCAAAACGTTACCGATCATTCAGCAACCCCAAAAACCAGGGAAAGGAGGAAACAAACCAATCAGCAGAAGCAAAGCACAGCATAAGACGACACAGAAAACCTTGCTACCAGCACTGTCTTAATCCCTTCCACAGTCCCGAGCCTTGGTCCACAGCAGATACTGTCCTGAACAACACATGAAACGGCCCGCGAGATCCTACGTGTCTGCTAATCCCATGTAATAGACTAGGAATAAAACAGGGCAAAAATTCATGGCCAGCAGGACCAGGACAGTGATCGTCCCCCTGTACTCGACACTGGTCAGGCCACACCTCGAGTACTGCGTTCAGTTTTGGGCCCCCCACTTCAAGAAGGACATTGAGGTGCTGGAGCGAGTCCAGAGAAGGGCAACGAAGGTGGGGAAGGGTCTGGAGCACAAGTCTGATGGGGAGCGGCTGAGGGAGCTGGGGGGGTTTGGTCTGGAGAAGGGGAGGCTGAGGGGAGACCTGATGGCTCTCTACAACGACCTGAAAGGAGGGTGTAGCCAGGTGGGTGTTGGTCTCTTCTCCCAAGTAACAAGCAATAGGACAAGAGGAAATGGCCTCAAGTTGCACCAGGGGAGGTTTAGATTGGATATTAGGAAAAATTTCTTCACCAAAAGGGTTGTCAAGCACTAAAACAGGCTGCCCAGGGAAGTGGTGGAGTCATCATCCCTGGAGGGATTTAAAAGATGTGTAGATGTGGTGCTTAGGGACATGATTTAATGGTGGGCTTGGCAGTGCCAGGTGTATGGTTGGACTTGATCTTAAAGGTCGTTTCCAACCTAAACAATTCTATGATTCTATGATAAACTCAGGAAAGGGCCCCTGCACGCATCAGGCCCTGTTTACAACCACGATTCTAGCACAGACAAAACCACCAGCCCAGTATCTCCTATGTTTCTGTTGCGCACATCTGTTATCAGCTGAACTAGCTGCCTGGACCGGTGGCTCAAGCACCGCACTCTTCCCTCTGCAAACAGGTCTTGTTCCCCAGGCTGGTTTTCTGCTGTATTTTCTCAGTGACAGTGTTGGTGTTACCTCAGCCAATTTTTCCTCTCCCTTTTCTCTTCTGCTTCCTTCTCACCCTACTTGCAGAGATTCCTGAAGTTCCTCCCCAGCTGCAGCTCTCCAGGGCTCCTGTCAAAGCTCCATACACTTGTGGCCTCCTTCCCCTGCACTCCAATCTGCTCCCAAAACCCCACCCCAGCTCCTCTGCTGACACCAGCTTTTATTTCTTTCAAAGGCTTCTGACTCAGTAGCTCTTTCACATCACCCTTTGGAACTGGAGCAAGTAAAGCTATTATCTGATTATTTTCTCCACCTAACTTTTATTCTTTCCTTCCAAACAGCAGGATTACATATCGCATTTCCTCTGGAAACCATGTAATGTGCGAAATTAGATGGCCTATTGCTCCACAAGCTTGCACGTTTTAACACGTGTAGCAAAAGAAAATGTCATAAAGCAGTCATCAGATGCAGCAGTGGAAAAAAGCTTCCTAATGAAATTGAGTAAAAATAATTTTGATAAGGATTTCCACTGCAGTGCTGAGAATTCAAACCCCAAAGTGTTCTATTAAGTATGTTTGGGCAGTTTGGCTTGCTACAGTTTCCCTGTTTACCAAATGGGGATAAATACCACCTTTATAATACTCTCAGAAAAAGTATCCACTACAGCTTCACCGAGCAGTATTAAAAAAAAAAAGAGGCAATAAAAAGAAGCTACTTTCAAACAAAACCAGAATGAGGTAAAGGAAAATAACTGTTTTTATTTTAAAGCAATAGATGTATTACCATGAATAATTACAGGCTGGTAAACACAATCGAAGTACTGTTCTTGCACAGCCTCGGAGGAGTTTAAACCAGATTCAAGTTCAAACACACAGCAAGCAGCTGATGCCTCAGAGAGCGGGTAGGGAGAGCCCTTTGTCCCAGCGCTAAGGGTTTGGTGTTGGGTTATAAACATTCTCCTGCAGAATCTGCCACCCCAGTACTGCAGCCCTGTGCCAGTGGAGAAGCAGCAAAAAGTGAAACCACCTAATCTGTTTTCTTTTCCGAGCTAAATATAGGAGAAAAGAGTGAAGAGCACAGATGGTGAAAGCACCACAAGTTTTTAGATTCTTCTGCTCTAGGAATTTAAGCTGCTAAAGCACAACACTGGCTAAGTCTTCTAACACACATTCATAACTCAGCTCGGTCACCGTCGGCAAAGCCCAGCTTTACAGATCACCGCAAGTGACTACTGTCATCCTATTAGACATGCGATTCATTTAATCTGAACAGTTGGTATGAAATAACTCTTTCATATTTCCCTGATCTTGCTGTCTCTAGTGACCGTTCCTTGCAAATTTCCAGATAGAAAAGGAACAAAAACACACCCCATGCAGAAATGACTTCACATGAAGACATAACAAGAGGAACAAGGATTTTTTTCATATGCAAATTGAAAGCAGAAAATAAAGGCAGATTAACGATTCAGTAGCAAAATTCTTCTGGGCAAATGAGCATAGCTGAAAGAAAGACCCAAAGGGAGCGTGAAGCTGAGGTATTTAGAGGAAACAAAACTGGAGTGGAAGAACATCGTCTTTTTTATACAACGTTAAATGGTGTTCAAAATGCATTTCTGCAAAACATCCACAGTACTAATGCAGGATCAGACCAACCACCCCAAACAACAGAGTAAGTCCAGCTAGTAGGAAAACAGGTAGAGCTACAATATTTTTTGTGACTGCCTGTTCTCCCTGGAGCTGCACAAAGGAGACAGAGGTGAACACTAACAACCGTCCCAATTGGAGGGAAAAAAGGGGGCACTTTGAGGAGGAACACATTTAACAGCACAAGGTAAGAGGGACTGAAAAGTAAAATTAAGTAAAAGCACCAGCAAGAAAAGTGTATTTATCTAAAGAAAGAGAATTATCCATAAGAACAACACACGCACTCTTTCATCCTAGGAGGAGTGGTACCTAGGAATAAAGCCCAGCTCTATTTCAGCCTCCATTAATAACTGCTGTCATCCACCTCTCCTTGTTATAAATACTTCAGTGCCTCCTGACAAGAAGGCTGAATCCATAACGAGCATGACATGCCGATTTGAGGTGGAATGAGACAGAAAGCTCGGGGATTTGTGATGTCAGGTCTAGCAGAAATTCATTTAAATTAGCGCACTGAAGAGATCAAGCAGCAGGCTCTATTACACTCCTTTTTGGTCGAGTGCCTAGAAAGCTGGAGTACTGAGCAACTAGTGACTCAGAACTGCTGCAGACAGACACTTTATTGAGGAGACTGCTCGCTTAAAGTTTGTGGGGATCCTTCTGAGGGTCCAGAAACTCTCAGGATTTACTACCAGCCTCGCAGCGCCAGGATCCACAGGTCTTAACTCCCTGCTCCAGCACTGACACCATGTAAGCCTGCACAAGTCACTTCAAGCCCCTTGCTTTGTATCTGAGCTTCTCCACCAGTAAAAATGGAAAGGACTTGATCATCTGCAGCTCATAAAGCACAGGCTGGAAAACCACTGTGCGATGCTCTGCCTTCACCAGTACTCTCAGAGATACGCCACCTTCACGTCTCATATGATTACGATCTTCCAGTAACGCAGAGGAAGGATGCGCCTGTGGCCATGAGATAACACACGAACCGCTAGCTCTCATGCGGCTCTTTTCTTTCCAACGGCAGGGAAACCGAGGTGCCAAGTCACCCCCCAAGCCAGTGGCAGAGCCACAGCTGAAGCTGTATTTACTGACTCGCAGTCTCACACCCCAAGCACCAGACGAAAGGCTTCCTCAATGCACCTTTCAGTGCCTTGAACGAACTGTACTGAAAACGACAGAACATCAACAAAAAAAGACAACCAAGCGCCTGAGCCTGCGCTACACGGGTATTACAGCATTCCTTCTCACCCTCAGTACTGTTTATATTCCCTTCTTCTCTCCTGAACTTTTATTCAGGCTGACCCCCCC